>NC_024309.1:4752644-4799502 GCF_000523025.1 Cynoglossus semilaevis | reverse complement strand
TGTAAATATCCACTTAATTACATACTTAATTGTAAAGTTGTAAACCTGTGAAAGTGTGTATGATGATTGCTTCAATTCACTGTCATTAATAATGTGGCCCGTTCCTTTGACTCTGACCACCACAAAGACAGCAGAAAGAGCAGCCAGCAAAGATTTCTCAGGTGTATTTAGGGCATGGACAAAGGTGTGAGCACACTGCAGGTGACTGCCTCCTGCAGACAGACTGACAGGCTTTTCTCCGAGCACCTGTTTGTGTCTGCACTTAAAGAAGGTAATGGTCTATTTTTCAAAAGACATTCTGTCGTCGCTTTTCACTGCAAGACAAAAAGAAAACAACACTAGATTTCAACAGCTTACTGAGGCGGTTGACCCTTCTATTCTAGCAGCTCGCTCTTTGATAGGGAAGCTCTCTCCATTCTACACTACTAAAAAAGAAAAATGAAAAAAACAAAAACAAAATTCAACTTGACAAAAAGTGTCAGAGGGACTGATGTGAAACAGGCTTCAGACTGAGAATGGCCTTGGACTGCAGTACCTCTTCTTACCTTCAGTTGTTACTGCTCAATTCTTTAGGCACAACATTATTCATAGAACAGAACAGACTAGAATCCTACTGTCAGTGTCTGCCAATGTACTGACTCTATACAGTACAGTTCTGTGTGCTGTCTTTTCTGTATGTATGGATGATGTGAAAAATACAAAAATGAAAATACTATAAACTCTAATCACACTTTTTCATTTAAAAGGAAGCACAAAACAGTACAAAGATTATTACAAATACATTTAGAAAGATTATCTGACAGCCAAGTCACTTAATTATTCCAACTTATGAAAGCCTACACAGATACATTTAATGAAAAATATTGTTGAAAACTTTTTTCAACACTGCTGACTTTTACTATGAGATCTATTTCTGCCAAACAAGTACTGAAGACGCTCACTAAAAATAGCTACCAGTCTTTGGTCCAAGAAAAAAGTGACACAAAACATCCGGAGAGATTTTCTGATGTAACGTGGAAAAATCTCTCCCTTTCTTCCCCGTCTGCCCTGTTAAGAAAGTCAATTCCACAGCATGGAGAAGAATTGTTCTTTGAATCCAGGCACCGAGCCAAACAAAATGCATGTTGGCACTAAAAGCCCTAAGGATTCTTATTCTGATTTCTTTTATTTATTTATTTGTTTTTCTTTCTTTTCATGGTTGGCTCACAAGAGATTCTAAAATGTTACGTTCAGATGGGGGAAGGAAATGGTTGAATTTTAATTGTGGCAAGAAGATGGGGGAAGGAAAATGGTTGAATTTTAATTGTGGCAAGAAAGGTAAATAAGATTTTTCATTTATTCTTAATGGACTTTTCAGAAATAAACATAGATGTTTGTTAGTTATTTTGATGCTGGTAAAAAAAACAATTAACGGATGTGTTTTTATAAACAGCTCACACATTAATGCAAGAGGGAGGAAAAAAAAAGTAAATAGACAAACATCAGCCTATTTTCATCTCTAATTAAAAGCTGTGTTCATTTTTTTAGAGACTTTGTTATTAATAGAGATTATTGATATCGACACAAGTCTGTAGACAACTCATCTCTGCCCTGTTCTTCAACTTTGCACCAACCGGTGCAGATGTACGTGACTGATATGAACTGCCTTCATGCCCTGTAGACGGGGCAAAGAAATCTGACAGCACCTTTATCTGCCCTGATTAATGAGCTTCTCTGTACAGTACTGAGCATCTTGTGCCACCTGCTTTCCCACCCACCCAAGGGAGACCAGGTTCGCACTGCAGGACAGGTATCCGCAGGTCAAAGGTCACATGTACGTAGAGCACAGGCATGACACGTGGTAAGCCCACCTGTGCACTCCCACTGCCCGGCTGAACGGCACTGCCATTAACCTTCAGTCTTGGCTATCTGATGCCAAAGCTCACTAGAGCAGCAAGTCATTTGCCTAATAACAGACTGCGTCTAGGAATGAGGACTGACAGAAGAAGCTAATCAGAAAAGAACAGGGAGAAACTGCTGTATAATTAACACAGTGGATGGAGCGTGTAGAGAGTGGCTGGAGGCACCTGCTAATTTATGGCAATCTACACATTTGGTGTTTAAAAGTACCCGTAGTATGCACCAAAACAGTATGGTTACACGCAGTTTGTATGACTGACCAATAAGACAAAAAAACCAGAAATAAATAAATAAAAAAGGCTGCAGTCAGTAGTTTCTAAATCATTTCTTTGCTTTGCCAGAGGGATATTTCAGTTGGAAACAGATCTGCACTGCAGGCAGGACAGTTGACCAACTGCATCTACAGCTGACAAGAAAACAAACAAAAAAAAATCAACTTGAAGAATACCAGAAAAGACAAAACAAGCGCTGAGGTGACACTTTGAGCCATTCCACTGGCAGGGTGTTGTGTTCAAGGTGTGGAATGGGAGCTTGTGTGTAACACATAAGTGGTTGGTGCGCCCCTCAGAGGCGCAGTACAACAGTAGAATTAAAGAAGCCTGAATGAGAGGTCTTCTGAACTTCTTCTGACCTCACAGAGCAGTTTCATTTTCCCTATCCTGGATAATAGAGCCTAGAAGTTTTTGTCTAAACACCATAAAACTCTAGATAAATACTTCAGAAACATGCTTTTAAATAATATAACAAGTACTGAGGAGTTAGTTCAGTGATCATCAACTGGCGGCCCGTGTACCAGATCGGGCCGACCAAACCGTCCAAAAACAACATCAAATAATAATGTAAACTTGTCATTTATTTTATTTTATTTGAGCGTCCAGCCACTACGGTGTCTGTTTAGAATAATCTTAATAAGGAAAACATATTAGGTCGGTGATTTTGTTTTACAGAGACAGACAGACTGTACATTTTCATGGAAAGAAGAATGAGGATGTGTTGTGTAACTTTGTTAAAAGAAAAAAAACACTTCCCAAAGCACAGACTGTCACCTACCGTCAACTACTGAACCACATTTGCAAGTATAAGCTGTACTATGGCTGCAGTGAGAAATCACGTACTGTATCTGCGACTTGTCACAGACCGATGCAAACATCAGTCATCAGTCCAATCCGCTGATGAATGATGAATCGACAGGCCACAGTGGAGATGTCAGACAATCACACAGGCTGCTGTACTCGGCTCATATTTCACGTCAACACTTTCAAATAGGAAAGATGTCACAAAGGTGGATTGATATGCAGTATAAAAACTGCTTTTTGTTTCCTCAGAAGTACATCTCTGCAGTCTGTTTATAGTCAACAGTCTGTTTTGTTTTGGTTTTTTTTAACAAACGTCACGTGTCACTGATGGTGGCCCATTAAGTGAAATCACATCAGTTATATTGACCACAGCTTTAGAAACAATTCATCAACTGGACCAACACTTGAGTCTTCCATCTGACTCCAGATGGAAACTCAATGCGATTAGTCTTCCCAGCCACAAACGCTGCGCCTGGAAGTCACTAGATAACTGTATTAACGGCTCATTCCAATTAGTTACATTTTGCTGTGCATGAGAGATCAAGTGTTCTGTGAATCTAACTCACACAATAAAGGAAAAATGAGCAATCAGTGTCTACACATCAGACGCCACGGAGTGGAACTGCCCACGAAACAAAGGAGAACAGAGGGAAATAGAAGAGAGGGTGAGAAAGGGCACCGAGGCTGTGTTTAAATCTTCCTCAAAGACGTAGTCGTCGTAGACGTAGATAGTAGAAGGACATTATATTAGGCATGTACAACATGACACTTTTGAATGTTTTAAAGTAAAAAAAAAGAAACTTTTTTTCATGTGGTAAAGCCATCTGGTACCAAAGAGACTATGTAACACAGATGTGAATTAATTGTATATCTTTCACACACTGGTGCCTTTGACTTAAAAACATGGGTTTTATTCACACATAAATTGAACTTCCTGTTTTAAATCTAAAATGTATAATGTTCAATTATTTGTATTTTTCTGGACATTTTTCAAAAATAATAATTCCATCACGTTCTTCAATATTCATTTATCTAGATTAGTCATGATTAAGTGTAATTAATTCACAGCTACCTTCTAATTAATCAGATTAATCAGATATTTGAATTTTTTGATAGCCTTAATTTATTCATCCATTTCCTGAAGGTGGAACAGGCCATTGTGAATTGTATGATGCAGTTTGAAGCTGATTTATAATTATAATAATAAAACATTACCCCCTTGGCAGAGTATAGGACAAAACTTAAGAACATTTTTAAAATTTGTATAATTTTAAAAAAGGTTTAGAAAACAATATTCGGGCATTTAATGGTTAAACAAAAACGTGAACCTGAGAGTGTAAACCATTTCACTTCAATTTGCAAAACAAAGACCAGGTGGGTGGAAAATTAAGCTGGAGAAAGTGGAGAGGAAATTGTTCAGAGGTGATAACAATCAGCATTATTCAGCCTCGCACCAGAGCAAACGGCAGCACACTTCAGGTTACGTTATTAAGCTGCAGTAAAGCCCCTTTAATGGCCACTGAACAGGAAACATTTAATGACCTGTCATGACCCACGGAACACTTACTCTGTTGAAGACGATAAATGTGCAGCACAATTATTTCTTGCACCATTTACTGATTTTTAAACCTATTATTTGACATTTAATTGAGCTTGAAGGCATGAAGCTCTAAGTGACTTGATGATCACAATTAGCAGATTAAAACCAATACACAAAACAAGGACACTTTAACAGACTTGATTTTTAAAAAGAAATACAGTATAAAGGCATACATTTGTTGGGATATATACGTTTGTATATATATATATATATATATATCTATATATGTTGGTCCCTCGTCTATCGCCGGGGTTACGTTCCAAGAACGCCCGCGATAGGCAAAAAACAGCAACGTAAAGATGCTGTTATATTATTTACACAAATATTAACCCTTTGCGAACCCTTTAGAAGGCATCATAGGATGTGAAATATGGCAAAGAACGTAATGAAACTTTCACAAATATCATTTACCCGTGTGTACAGGTTTTTTCTTGCAATACTCTGTTATAAAATGTTTTTTTCTAGACTTTTTTTTAGACTAGAAAATTGTCATTTATCATGAAAATAATGAAAATATTGGACATTTAAACATGTTTTTTATATTGCCAAACCCCACGATAGAGCGAAAAATTTGCATTCTACTTAATTCTAGACTTTGCAAGACTACATGCCGATGTGACCTTGGATAGTCCACTTGGGCAGAATGAAGCAATAGAGCCATGTGTTGGCAAACAACCTGAGACTGTGACTAAGAAGTGAAGATTCTTAACTCTCCACTCTACTCACATTGCAGTTTTTTTTTTGTTATTTTTTTTTATTAACAGCTGTGATAAAATGAAGTATTTCTCGTACTTGAACAGAACTGTTTTCTCCAGACACAAGTTCATTATATTTTGATTGATGGCTTGAGTGTAATTGCAAAACCCAGATAATCGCACAGTTAGGATTTATTTGGCCTTGTTAACGTGGTGATTTACGGGTACACAGTTGTTGTGAATTTATTCTCCTTAGCTTGATTTTCTAACTCCCTCCATTTTCTTATCAGTGGCAATTCTTTAACACTGAAATAATGCAGTGGCACCCAGCCTTTTTTTTTTACACTCGGAGCAAGTCAACCATTTGATTGCAACTGATATAAGTAAAACTTATTTTGCTGTCTATCCAAAACAGCAATTAAAAGCAGTGAAGCTTCGTAAATCTAGGAGGAACAGAGCAAAGGGAGGCTGAGAAAATGATGAGGAGAGAAGAAAAAGAAAGGAGACAGCTTTTTTTGCTGCACCAGCCGAGCTGCAATTGCTCTGCACAGTTGAGCAGCAGAGATAAGCCACAAAGCAGATGCCTGCATATCAAGTGCTTGCCTTAGTTGCCACTTAGCTGACTCACAGCTCAGATTGGCCGGAGGACGGGGAACGCGGGCCTGTAAATGCAGTGTATTTCTCTCCGTTTGTACGTGTCTGTCATTGTGTCGCCGCATGAATGTTTGCAGGATTAGGAGGTGTTCAAGACAAAGGGAAATGTCTTTGAGAGGGTCATGGTCTGGTTATTACCTTTGTTCAGCCTCTGCGACAGAAACGGAGCAGAGGCATCGATCATGTGCAGTTCTCTGACTGCCAGGACCATTCGAGATGCTTGAGATGAAAGATCCACGCTTCTATGCTCAGCTTGATGACTGACAGCTGCAATGCATTTCCTGTTGTGTAGGCATTGGTAAAATAATAAAGGGCTAACCATAAAAAAAAGATAAACAAATATTCCAAATAAATATTGTAAGTCATTTAGAAGATTTATTGCAGGTCATGCCAAAAAAAAAAGTTGGGTGCATGGTTTCGCAGCATCATTATTTTTAAAACGCTAATGCAACCGATTGTGAATTTATTTGCTTAGCATCTGTGCAACTACACAATACATGCAGCTATGTGGTTCCATGGTGTTGCAGATCATCACACGTGCCTGTGATTTGCAGCCACATACTCGATAGTGCCTCAAGTGGCTCACACTGTGAATTTCCTCATTATCGGGTACATTTTTTCTCTGTAAAATTAAAGGTATCTTCCAAATTTTCATATTTGTTTTGATTAGTTAAAATTCTAAAGATCCTCTTTTTTTTGTAACTTCACAATCTATTTTACATCTGTTGTTCTTTTGCCACAACATAATTTCCCCAGTGTGGAATCAATAGTTTAATCTAATCTAATGTTATCGATGATGGTTGCTCTCTAGGCCAGGGTCTTGCAGCCATTTCGCTATGTGCACTAAGCACACCTTCGCTTGTATGGATGTCATTAACATGGCCGACATTTGCTCATTTGCCATCTACTGTATGTTATTCAGTAGGATAAATATTTATTTCCTTCAGTACAGTACGTTACATTGAAAGTTGTTGAGAATTTTAGAAATAGAGGACATGACCAAAGTCTAGATGGGCCAGCTTGAGAACAGCATCGCATAGTGCACCAGCAGTCTACAATAGAAAACTCCAGGGGCAACGATTAGCATTTGGACACAGCTTTATTACTGAAAGGGGCCAGTGTGAGTTGAACAGTCATTTATTTATTTATAATTTATTCTTATTAGGCAAACAACAAGATGAATGTTGCATGAAAACTAGTTATCGATCCCTCTCATCAGGAGATACCCTTTTAGAGGGGTTATTGAATCTCTGACGTATTAAGGAGGAGCCGGAGGATTCATTCTTAAAGGTCAACAAAGATCATTCACAGTTAGTCAAGTCTACAAGGGGACATAAAAAAATTAGTTATTTTAAACTCCAGAGCAGGTTTGGACACGTGCACTGTGAATAATAATTAGACAGAAAGTAGATTATAATTAGCAACCATATGTTATTTTCTCTTTATTTATTTTATTTATTTTCGCCCGGCGTTGCTGACATAGCATAGTGGTTTTTCTTCCGGCTGCATCCTGTTCTGTCCTTATAAATATCAAACTGTGCAAACCTGAAGTTGTGCAATAAGATGCTAAAAATGAGTATGACATTCATGATCATTAAAGGGCACATTAAAAACAAAGCAACGACTCAAATGTTTGAATTGGGCTCAAGATTTTTCCTTTTTGTCACAGGTGTTCTTCAGTTCAGAATTATGGTAAAGGTCATTTGGGGTTTAGCCGTGCACGGGTTCTCAAACTTTCAATTGCAACCAACACATCCACTCACACTGATGGTCATTTACCTGCAACCAATGCACACATCCACTCACACTGATGGTCATTTCAGAGTTGCTGATCTACTTACAAGAACACTCATCTAAACACAGACAAAAATAATTTTAACTCCATTTACAAACACTTTTTGAAATGGATAAGATAAAAGTCAGTTGTTTCTTTCAGTAACTCAGCAAACAGAAAACAGTCAGTCTTCTTCTCATAGAGAATGAACCAACAAGAGTGTGACTGAGGGAGGGGTTTATATGCACATGAGGAGTGGACACAGGTGAAACACATTGGATAATTACAAAAGAGAGGGAACTGCAGGAGAGCAGGTGCAGCTGATGAGACTAACGACGAGGGAGAAACTGCCTGAGAGAAGGGCTGAGCAGACGTGACAGAACCAAGAAATACCATTACTGCAGAGGACACATTTACATACATACAAGGAATTTTCAATGATGTTTTGGTGCAGAGAGACAATAAGGAACTGCAGGAAGTGCATTTCAGAATATATATTTAATGGGGGTGTGTAAAATTAAAATAGAAATCAGTTCGTAGAACTGTAGAAGCCTCAGAAGTGAGCCAACCCAGTTTCCTACAAAATATCAGATTTCAAACTATTTGTAAAAACATTGAATGATCAAGTTAAGAAATACATACAATTATTCAGGGGTACTTTAAGGTGTCAATATGTCGTCAACGCATGATCCTCCAAACATGGTTACAACATGCATGAGGATTTAGGTACTTTGTTGTAACATGCATTCAGATGAAAAAACGGTATTTATCCCCACAAAATAAAGAACAAGTGATGGGAACAGTGATGTCCAATTGAAGTGAAAGGAGCAGATTACTGTATTTTCCGTACGCACTTTTTTTCATCCTTTGGCTGGGTTTGTGACTTATACTTAGGTTCAACAGACACTCTAGCCTTGTGTACCAGTATCTGCTACTCCTGTATCACTGAAAATCTACATGTTGTATTTTTAAACTTGCAGCCACTAAAGGGCACACGAGATGGCTTGTGTGACTTATACTCCGGAGCGACTAATATATATGCTTTTTTCTTCATTATGCTTTTTTTAGCTGGTGCGACTTATAGTCCGTCAAATACGGTGTGTACATTAAGCAGTGGTACTCACAGTGGGGGGAGCAGACGAGCAAAAAGCTGTGATAATCTAACTGTGGGTTGAGGGGTCTCAACAACAGCCCTAGCTAGAAAAGGTTGATGTTGTAGAAAAAGTTTGTGAAGCGCCACCTTTACAGTGTCTGGAAATATTGCACTGGCGGAAATTGCAGTATTAAAGTACCGCACATGAAAAACTTGACATATTGAAATATATCTTACCAATAAACTCACTCAGGTGTAAATGCTTAGTACCAGGTAAAGTAATATCGATCACAGGCTTCAGTACACGGATATATTTAAAGTTAAATGTTCCAGCGTGTGTATATGAGTCGGAGCAGAGACTCTGACATGTTCCGTCTCTAAGTGATGCACACTGGTGCCAGGGCAGTACTTGTGGTGACTAAATATGCCAGGGATTTAAATCAGGTCATTATTGATTTGACCTCAACAAAGCAAAGGCCGGCTGTATCTGCTGTGTAACGATTTAGTACTTGGATTTTAAGATGCCACTTTCGAACACCTTCTGCCGTCCATGGAGGTTTTAGGCTTTAACTGTCATCCTTGAGTCTTTATTGTTACTGCCGGGAAATGATCGCCTTATTTTTAATAGTTACTCCTCATATTAACCCTTCATGCCACCTTTACTTGAGAGTCTTGTGAAATTTAAGCAACGTCACTAGTATTTAATGGTACCAGGGGCTTACAGAGGTTTACAGGGCTCAGTATTGTCCTCATCAGAACATCACATATTCATGATTTATCTTCAGTGTCCAAAATACAGTGGAAACAGCTCCATAAAAAGGATGCAGCTTGTTGGTCAGCTGGTCAAACAATTAGGGTTGTCATGGAAAGATTGCTGGTTCAAATCCCGGCTCTCGACAGGACTGTTGTCTATTAAAGAAAAAAATAATAATTTCATTGCTCTCCTGGTGCCTCACGAAAAGTGCAGCACACCACTCCTGTGTGTGCAGTGGTAAATACAGTGGGTGACGTACATGGGTTAAACACAGAGAGTAACTACCTACGACGATGCCTCACAGAGCAGCGCATATGGATTAAAAAGTACTGCAGACTTTATGATACCATGATCTGCACTGACGTAGAAAAGCCCTGTGTCCTTTCCTGTGCTACTGCTGAGTAATCATTTGTGAAAGATGGATGTAGTGGCAGATGACGTAGATCACTTTGGCTTTATCTTCTACTTTGATTTATTCGCTCGTGCACAAGCAAACATTTTGCAAACACATTAAGGTGGCGCTGGTTTTAGCCTTTGGATCTGACACGTCATTAAATGTATTACTTCTCACAGACTTCGGAGCTCGGTCGTTGACAGGTTAATACATAATATTAAGATTTGGGTGGAGTTGCTGTGCAAAGAGAACAAGATTAATGGGACAGGACACAAATGTATGTTTCTGTTATGCACAGTAGAACATTTATATGTTTTTTTTAATGCTGCATGAGTCAAAAATAGATATTTGAAGGACACGATGTAAAGGTTCCAGAACCAACGCCTTCATTTTTATGTTACTGTTATGCAAATTAAAAATCTTCCTTGATGCCTAAATATAATATTAGTAAAAAAACTGAAGGATTAAGCACAGCAGCTTCCCACGTCTGTTTAATAGCTTTAATCCTAACAGTCAGTTTCAGTGCCTTTACCTTTAGATGGAAATTAGCCACTGCTGGCTCCGCCCACCTCTTCCATTCAGGGAGAACCTTAAGACAGCTTCAGATGTACATATTTCAATGAAAATGTAACGCCTATCAAAATGCCAAAAGCTCAACTGAGATTTCATTTACAGATTTCAGTTTTAAAAATCTTTTAACCATGAAAATATTACAGATAGAAAATCAGAGCTAATCAATATTTGGTTGAGAATTATGGAATTCCTTGACTAAAACAAACTAAAATTGAAACAACTCTACTGACTTGGTTTAGAACTAAGACTAAATACAAAAACTGGCTGTCAAAATGAATCAAAGTGACTCAATTGATATTTTCATTTTTCAACATTGGGGTCACCAGATGTTGGTCAACACTACAACATGGTGTTATTTGGTCCGAGCTCATTTTTTGGTTCTTCAGTTGGACCTTGTGAGTGACAGCAGCTGGAATCAGGGAGGATTAATTCAGTCTTTAATGTTTCCAGCCTGCATGCAAAACAGTGGCGCTTGTCATTTAAGATAAGCACAAAATGCTACAAGGGAGGTCATGAAAGACAGATCGTTGGGTTCGGAGCACAGAGGGAGAGCGTGTGAAGCTTCTTAACGTGCATTGTAATGTTTACTGAATATGACTGAGGCAGCACTCCAAAAATGTGTCAACAGAATAAAATGATACCCCGGTTTTAGCATAATGAGTTTTACACAAAAGGTGTTAAGTGCTAACTGTTTAGGAATCAGGAAAATGAGATTCGCAAATGAATTATTTTGTAGCAAAACAGATATATATTATTACATGAAATGTGTTCAGCATCAAAAGTGTAAATTAGAATAGTATGGAGCGTCAGAGGGTGAACGTAAAAGTGTTATAACATACTGTTATAAACTTGATAGTTAACACTGGAATAATATATAAATTGATACAGAACTGCAGCTCATTTAAACTCACAGCTGTAATGTCAGAGTTTTAGGGTCACTGATTAAGATGAATAATCTTAAGACTGAATAATTCACTTTCAAGCTCCAACACAGCCGCTGTTGTTACTTTATGTTTACTCAGAGCACAGAACGCCAGTTTATAACAAAATCTGACAGGTTGTTGGCCTCTGCTTCTCAAGTTGTAATTTCAAATACAGTGCAACAAAGCGAGTGTTTAACTTATGTGTAAATACATTTATAATAAATAAATCTCCACATTCTAATAGCTCTGTATCCACCATGTTAGCAGTCAAATGTAGAGGTTGTGCTATATCCTGTTTCATCAGGACAACGTAAAAAATGATTCTGGAAATGTCTGCATTTGTGAGAAATCAAGCGCAAGAGGACCAACAAATATTAGAGTGAACAGATGGAAGGATTTGGGAGAAACGTTTGCTTCATCAATTATTTTAAGGATGAGCCGATATGGTTTAGAGTATTTAAAAACTGGAGGCAATGCTACAAATGGAAGGTAGGTTAAATTGATATTTGGTTTTAAACTCAATTTCTCTGTGCCCGGATGTCACAGTCATATGAAATAATTGTGGAATAATGTTTTTTTATCCAGTCTCCATTGAGGATGAACTTGTCAAAAAAACTCATTCACTAAGAGATATATTAAAACAACGTAATATATGTGTTAGATTATATTAGTAAATAGTCTGTGTATAAACCTTACTGTCAAAGAATATTTTAGGTATGCAGTACTTCATCTGAAATAATATTAAAATCTGAAGCAAGTTCCTTAAATCACAACTCATCAGTGGAAAACTACAAGAAGTTAAAATTCCTGGTGATTTTTTGAATAAATACATGGCGCCATTTATGTTTCAAAAAAATATTTTTGTTGTGGAAAAATGGAGGATTCAAAAATGTCCCCAGAGTAGCTGGGAGGTGTTTGTGCCTGTAGGTGAGCAGCAACATGGCAAAGTCAAGCAGAGCAGCGTAATCGCGCAGGAAAGCTGTGACATGGCTGTTTAATACAAATATGAATGCCTTTATTTGATGCAGTCACGGCCAATTGCCTGTTCTGTTCTCCTGGAGTCCTGTGTCAAATCTGTGCTGAGCAGGTGCTGCAGAAAAGAAGAGTGAACCAGGATTTTCTCCCTGCCACTGTCTCTGCCTTTTGAATATCACAACATCTGCTGACAGCATCCTCCTGAGGAAACTGACAGATTCAGACCTCTCTGATTTGCTGACAGTAATTCTTACAGCCGGCTCCTGTAGGTGAGGAGCTCGCAAAAACAGTGCATCCTTTATTGCCTCACAAAAAAGAAACAAATACACAGAGGGTGATATATTATTTTTTAACATGATAGGTGGCCCGGTGAGAGGGAACCTTCGCCACCTGCACAACAAACAGACATGCACACGTTCCTCAGTGACCGCACACAACTGTCTTCTCTGCAACTTTTGTAATTTAAGGTTAAATTAAGAAACTGACTGAAGAAATACATAAGCCATGTAATGAAGACTGGTGAGTCATGAAGAACGACACCTCTGTGGGTTTTTTTGTTTTGTTTTTTTTTTTTGCCAGATTTGATAAGAATACTAAACAGCAGATTAACACTGCCTAAAACCGGTTTAAGCCAGGTAAAGTAGGTGCTCAAGTGGCTCTTGTTTCAGCCTCGGTCTGTTACTTCAATTTAATACAAGAGTAAACTAAGCATCTTTGCATAACATTAATAAAGATTGAATTCTTTGACTGGTCACTTTTGTTTTTCATATTCATTTGGACCAAATTAAAAAGTCATCACAATGTTACGAGTTAATTCTTTAAATCACTCAACAAAGAAAAAGCCTACTTTTTCTAGCCTTCCTGTAAGGAGGTCATATACTCTCACTGGGAGCTGTGTGTTTTTCGGCTAACTCCCACAGTCAACCCAGTTTAAGTGGCACTTTATTTGCTGGAAATGCAAGAAACATAATTGTCAAAAGCTCTGCTCACTTTCTGTGCTGACCTTGTTAACTATGCAGAGAGTTTACTTAAATTTACCTCCATGTTACATAGTATAATGTTCTAATGTTTTATTTTAATGGTATGTCTACTTTTAATCATACATTGTCTAATGCGACCATGGTGTCAGTTTGGCTAAAATGTTCTTTATTTTCCAACAGAAAACAAACTTCTTTTGCATGTGTAATTACACTGATACCTGTCAGATAAAGATTTATCTTGGAGTATTTGTTCGTCAGTACTACTAAAATGCTACATTTGACTGATGTGCTCTATGACTGACTGATACTTCATCATCTAATCCTGCTCTGCTGGCCCCTCACAGGACAGAGGTTGAGTAATAGCTTTCCCCTCAGCACAGCTCACTCCTAATATCCCCCAAACAGTGGAAAAAAGACTTGCACTAAATCTTGTTAATAATTTAGCTAGTGGGAAAAGCCAAGGCACAAAGCGCTCCACATTTCAATATGATATATTTTTTAGGGTTTCAATTACCATCAGCAGGTTAAAATAATATACCAGCCTTTGTTGTAAAGGCAGATAATACAGGGAGCATTTGTAAGGTGTCATGACAGAGAAAACCCAAAGCTCTTGTATCATAAGAAGCTTTTCGCCACGGCTGTGTCATCTTTAACCTCATGTATCTGCTGAGGACGTGTTAAAGAGATGTGTAAGAAAGATATCACATCCCTAAATATGTGTTTATTTACATTGTTGTACTGTGTTTTCCAAGAGTATTGTATTTCCTGTCACATTTTATTTCTGAGGCCAAGAAGTCCAAAAATAAAGCCATATATATATATATATATATATATATATATATATATATATATATATATATATATATATACTGACAAACAATGTTAGACAGACCACATTAAACATATGGCACTTCATTTATATTTGTACTGTGAATAGCATACCTGACAGCTAACGTTGTAGCAGATATTAGACCAGAGCGAAATCCACATAAAATGACTATAGCGTCGAACCATTAAAGAGGGGAGTGGGTTGCTATGTTCTTTCCACGGCTACCAGCCCACTATCATTGGAACACCATGACTGATTACTTTCTTGCTCTGGAAGTTTTAAGCACTTCCATCCTGATAATGTCACCATCTCATAAAAGACGGCAAAAGGGAGCAGCGTGTAATATTTTATGCCTTCCAGCACTTTAATTGCCTAATCTGACTTGGTTTTATCTGAAAATGCAATAAAAAAAGGAGGTCAGCTGTCCTGCATGACACGTCACTAAGGGACTTAATGAGCTCGAAAACACAGCATTTGTGACTATCTTTAGCTGTCAAATTAAACAAAAACAACCCCTTTAATCTTATAACAACCCTTGCTGGTTCATTGTAAGAACAGATATGTCAAATGAAGTATAAAATGTAATGACAAAGTCACTCCTGTACTGCATTTACTGAATATAAAAGTCTGTCATTGGGAGTTTTTTTTTTTTTAAATGTAGGCAGCGGCAGAGCTAAAAATAAAAATGACATCTTCTAAAGAGACCTTTTAAAAAACCTAGTGATTGCAAGAAAATTTGAAAAAAGTCTTATTCCTTGAACCATTATTCCTCTTCTCCAGTATTGTGCTCCTGTGTTCCTGCGTGTCTTTAAGTTTTCACTCCAAGGTCATCGTGTAAACCTCGGTCCTTTAGCTTCTAAGTTCCAATTACGTCCCTGACCTCGGCTCTATAGGTGTTGTGGAGAGTCCTTGACAGATACAACACAATCACCCGGCGGTTTCATTATCATACATCAAATCCACCACAGCATTAGTGACAGTGTCAGCGCTCAAGGCTAAAAACCTTCATTTAATAAAAGCCATCCACAAAAAGTACCTATTCAAGTGAATGCAAACTAGCCGGCCGTGAATGGGTGGCAATAGAAATGCAGTATGGGGAAAATGCCACTGTTATGTCTCCATCAGGTTACAGTATCTGTACAGGAAGAGGAGACATGCAGTAATTGAATGGTCCTATTTTGCGGCTGTGTATGTTTTTGAAGAATATTCATGGACTCCCTCAGTTGACTGACATCTTTATATTATCTATCTACATATATGCATATTTAAGTCTTTCTTATGGTGTGTATCACTTGTCTAATGACAGACTATGCAAATTGAACTTAAAAATTCAACTTATATAGATAATATCAACTGTTTGTTTGTTTTTTTCATCTGCGTTATTTCTTCCAAATGGAAGAACATGCACCCCACTTTGGCGACGTTTCCTGCAATCAACATGTGTTGTCTTGTGTCAGCCACCAAGAATCCCTTAGGTTAGGTATTTAGAAAAAAATGAACATCAGTGTAAACACTGTCTAACCTCGATAAAACATCAGCGCAGGGCTTAAGTCACTGCACGTAGCGACAAAGCTCGCCCTGTGTAATACCTAGGACGAGCTAGTGTAGCGCATGGATCTCTATGCAGATAACGTGGCTTGATTTATAGACAGATGTATATTTAAGCCTTTTGGCACACTAAGTATGCTGTCCTTTTACTAATGCTTCCTTTAGCGGTCAACTGTATTAAAGACAAAGTCATTTGTTTGGTTTGATACAATTTATTAATCGGCTAAAAAAAAAATGACCAGTGAGCTTAGCTTTAAAGTCCATGCAGTGATTGTGTTGTGTTCTTGGGGACACAGAGGTCTTGATATTCCTCTCCAGGGCAACATGAAATGTTCTAAATGCCCCCAGTCTTCCACTTCTAATAACTGTACCAGCCACCATATCTCCTCAGGCCAACAGGTTGGAGAGGCACAGATGTGTGTGTTTGTTCAGCTCTGCACTGTGGAGTGTTTACAAAATGTGTCCTAAGAAGCTGGACAGGTATGTATGATGTGATTATACGAGGTTTGGGGAAGACGCTCTCAGCAGTGACAGTGCTCCATTGATTTCTGTAATCACTTTGAGGTAATTATGCAGAAATACGCTGAATGAGCTCCTTGGGGAATGATGCAGAAGGTTTTTTTGTAGTGAGACTGTGTGATCACAGCTCCCCGGTGACAACCGCCGTGCACTGCAGCAACCCTGTGACAGAAAATGGCTCCATCGCAACAAATTAAATATCGACACTGAAGGATCTTTATGCTGCAGAACAGCATCAAGCACAGAGGAGAAGAAGACGCAGAACATGTCATCTTTTGTCTTTAATGCCAGAAGGAAAACGTTCCCCAGTTTGTGTTGAGATGATGGGGGGAAAACAGCCCGTCATTACAGATACAACTTTTTGATCACCCCATTAAACTAAAATGGACAAATTGGCAGACAGAGTTTTGTGCAGGAGGCAGCTGTTGTGTGTATAATGCCATAATAAAGGAATTGTAAGTTAGGATTTTTCTTTTGTCCCGCCAAAACCAAATGATCAAAACAGGGTTCATGCAGTAAGTCATTCAGTCAGTCAGCTACTTACTATGTGTGTGGAGGGGTGTGTAAGGGGGGAGGGATCAGCCAGTGATCAATGGGTAAGGACGGCATCCACTCTGGACAGTTGCTCAGTCCGTCATAGAGCCACATAGAAACAGAAAACACTTACACACATTCCTATGACTAACATATATATCAAGGTTCAAACATACAAACTCCTGATTACCATCTGGGATTGAACTGTCGACCTTCTGGATGTAAGGCATGAACAGGAAACACTTTCACACTGTTTGAGCCAGCAGTAAATCAATTTAAGGATACATTTTTGTACAACTTTGCATCCATCCAACAAAAATATTCCGGACTGACAAAAATGTTCACCATTCTGTGATTAAATTCTAATTATTTTAATGAAGGTCAAAGCGGTCTCGTAAAAGTCTGTCATTTTCTTTGCAAATACGCAACAAATCAAATGTTTTCTACGTGCGTTGAGTTTTATGTCAAGGCATTTCGGACAAATGAGGCGAATGGTTTCCACCCAATAAGCTTTGGGTGGTTTGGGGGTGAAGGCGGTGACTGTTCCAGTCAAGCTGTCACTGAATGTTGGCAGCATCAGTTCCACTGACACATCTGAAATTGGCTTTGGTCTAACTGTGTGAATACACAGGAATTCAGATTGACCTTTTTGTGGCACCATTCAGCCTGAATGGACGGCAAAAATGAAGAGAGGACAGAGAAAAGGTGTCGGAAAATATGTGTGTCTGCTTTTTGGTTAATAGCAAATGATTAAGTAGAATAGAATAGAATACAATACAATAGAATACAATAGACAATGGAACGTTGTAATAACAGCTGTGTTTCTTGGTAGTTTTCATAGTGATGTTGACATTTTACACAGTGTTGTACAGATGTACTGGATGGGCTGATACAAATGAGGTTGAAACTGTAGTGCCGAGTGATTTGAGAGGTCGTCCTGACCTGGAAATATTTTATAAAACGCATTATGAACAAAATGGAAATGTTAAAAGTTATATTTATTATTTTTTTTTTTTTGTGACTTCCTCCATCTTAATGTGATTCCAGTTTAAATGGAATCCGTGTTAACCTAGCCTTCTCTGCAGAGGCTGAGATGAGACGCGACTTCACTTTGTTGAAAACACTGAGGTTTAGGATTAACACCCACGGATTTAAAATGCCAACTCACTGGACACATTTCAAACAATAAATCATGTGCCACGATTTCTTAGCCTTCCCCCAGATACTAAAGACTAAGTCTTTATAGATGTTAATGCGATTTTCCCTGCTTCCGCGCCTTGGCCGTACTTCTTACTTGACTGTCTAAGATAGTGTCAACCGCCCGGGGGGATTTTTGTATGTCTCTTGTTCTTAAGAACCTCTGAATAAAGCACAGTTCTGCAGCTCTGCTTAAGCCGACATGAATACCGATAATAGGAAACGCAGTCCTGTGGTTTAGCACTTTAGATGAGGGTACCTGGAAGGGTGCAGTGGTAGGAATCATGCCTCCCATGCAGCGTGTTCTAGATTTAATTTCACCTTGTCCCCATTCCCATGCTCACGGCATCTGATGTAAAAAAAAAAACAAAAAAAAAACTCACTGGAATCTGCAATCACTGGGCTATTTAATACTTGTTTGCTGTTTATATTTTTTTCCCCTTGCTGATGAGACGGATGAGTCAGTGCACTGCACCGTGGTGTATTTTTCAATGAAGGTGCCAAAGAAAAAAAAAAGATTCTGCAGCATTAGCAGCTCAGGTATAATCACTGGTGTCTTTCTGCAGGGTTATCAGCAAGCCACTGTACTGCCTTACAGTTCATTAATTATTATACTGGGCCATCAGCTCAATAAATGCCGAAAATGCACTGGTTAAGCTGATTTAATGTTCATTATGTCAGTATTGATTTCTCTTACACCGTAACTGAAATTTCGATTGTAATTCCATGTGGAGACTGTGGCGTTCAAAGCATGTAGAGCCGTGTATGAATCCAGAGAAGTGTTCACCTCACATAATAACAACAATGATAATAATAATAATAAAATTCATATAACACTTAGAATCTTAGGCAAAAATCACAGACAGCACCTGAGCAAATAGACTTTTCTTAAATAGCAACTGTGCTAAATATATCAGACTACAGTTAAACAATATGCAGCATGTATAGAGCCATTACCTTCCCAGTATAGGACATGGAATTCTTTATACATTCAGGTCATTAACAGAACATTAAGACTGGAGCACCTTGAAAGCAATGCATGTGAGTGTGTGAGTGTGTGAGTGTGTGTATCCCTGGACTGGCAAAGATCATACAACGTTTCCTGTGGTGCTATTGGAGCAAGAAACAGGAGTTTGGGAACCACAGTAAAAAAGAAAAAAGTGCACTGCTGGCAAAAGCCCCTTGATGTTGATGAATGTTGTCCTTCAACTGTTAGGTAATATCCTCTGATGAGATGCAGGGTGAGCTCCGGCCCACAAGGTTGTGAGTACAGCAATAACTGATGACGTGAGGAGAGGGGGTGGGAGACAGCGGGCTACAGTGAGGCCACAGGGTGAGGAAGGAGGAGTCACTGGAGAATTATCAATGCCATCAACCCATGACACAAAATCCATTTTGGGCGTTTTCACCTCCACCCCGTGCTCCACCTGTGTATTTGGACGAGTAAACAAACCAAAAAGCCAGCACTTTTTCCTGGTACAGTTTTTAATGTGTTACTTGTTTGACATAATCTCACATGGACAAAAACAATGAACTAAGCTGCTTATACAGTCTGGTTGCATTCCCCGATGGAATCTTGGCAGCATTTGCAGCGGCTTCAATAATTCACCCTTCTGCCTCCTTTACAGTTTGGCAAAACAAATTGACAAAAACACTGACTAACATGTTATGGACTTATTTAGGCGATTACTGTGCACAGTATGAACCAGTGTGCCAGCCAATTATGACGTTTTTGTTTTTTTTTTGTTTGTTTTTTTGACAAAACAAGAGCTCCTTTTTATTGATTTATGTATTTGAAATAAAATAAATTATAATATGAAATTGACCTTAAAATGCAAAGCAACTGTTCAATTCATTTTTGCAAACAAACTGATTTTCAGAAAGACTAAAACTTTTGAGGCTTTTTTTCATATATGTAGATATTCCCACACTGTTGTGTACCTATTAGACACAGTCTGACAGGTGGTTAAACAGGTGAGAAACACAGTTTATTACTGAATGTGCAGGAGTCTCTTTCTCTGCTGAAGCTGAGGCAGTGAAGTGGAGGCGCTGACTCCAGTCTAGGTAGCAAGGAAACTCCATGAGGTGGGGAAGTGTGATACATATAGGTGACAGTGTTGAATTGATATCAGGTGAATAATCCAAAATACAAGCCAAGGCAAAACACACAGAAATAAACCCATGAGCCCAAATTTTACCAGCTGCACAGAGCCCTCTTGGAGCCAAAGTTTAAATGCTTCCTCTTGCGCTGATTGAAATCGACGCCCACAGGTTCTTGGGCTCGTCAGCCCAGGATTCAGTGCAGCTGCTGAGAAGAGGGCTTACACACACACGTATACACACAGTGCTGCTACCCCAACATAATTACAAAGTCTTTTCAAAAATGCAAAACCCCTTAATCTGTAAGTTGATTTGCCTTCATTCAGATCCTAAGTTGTAACAGGACTGGAGTAAAGACAACAGACGACACAAACCAGTGGAGCTGGATGTGAACATGTAGCTGCTGCAGAGGGCGAGTGAACATCAAATATAGGCCATGCTCTCTTCTAGGTAATCTTCTTATGAACGCAGTACTGTAAGTACTTTACAGACAAAGCTGTATTTATTTTCAAACAGATTTTGCTTAGTCATAGGAATGCAGTCAATTCAACTTGCAAAAAAATGTGTGCTATTGAAAATTTAAATATTAGATTAATTTAGAAGGCTAATATATCCAGCATACAATCAAAGCATTTTGTTAGAAGAGGATATCAATTTTCTCTGTAATTAAAGCCATGAACATGCAGTACTTAATGTGTACATATGCTCAGACCGCACAGCTGTACATGGTGGGTTTATGCAAACATGAAAAATGATCCCTACTATCCTCAGCAGTTACTATTAAGCTGTTTTTCCTCTGTGTCATATTTCCCATTCCGGTTTTTCCACACGTGAGCAAAATGGAAAATTACTTCCCTGGTTCTTCGGGAGAACCTCATTCATCTCACTCATAACTGAGCTGATGCCTGGAGACTCCAGTAAAGAAGTACCGGACATAATGGCATCAATCATCATCATCATCACATCCTAAGATGGGAGAGATCTCCCCACATATTAGGGAAGAAGTTCCCAGCTCTGCTGCGCACCTCACTCAGACCCTTATTTAACACAGCACTGAAGGAACTGTTTCTGCAGGAACACAACATTCATCAATCCCATAAAGGTCTGACACTTTCAATCACCAAGTGGGTGAGTGAGCAAACGGAACTGATTCTGATTAAGATGACAGCATAATGAAGTGAGGTGCACCACACTTGACCTTTTCTCATTTATTCCACTTTGGCTAAGTGAGAGTTAGGGATAGATTCGTCAAGGCGGAGATACTTTTCAATACAATACTGCTGATTCATGCTGTGTTATTGATCCTGTCCTCCTTTTACATAACAAGATTAATAGTGTGCTGCTATTTGTTGCAAGCTGCATCTAAACATATCCATAAAGCTAACACGCTGGTGCTCAATAGTTGGAACGTTAAACTCAACAGGAGCTCATATATACTGTAGCAAACTGAGACAACTAAGCAATGGTTAAAAAGATTGTTTTAGTTTGAATTGAATACCTGAATCACTAAGTTCTAAGAGGATATCCTTTGAAAATCATCAATATCTGTTTAAATTCAACCGTTGCCCCGTCAGTAGGATCTGAGGGATTGACAAAGACTAAGAGAAAATGTTGACCATCCAATTTTCAGTCTGTGAGAAAGTCGTTGACAAAGCAATGGCTGGTGGCCAACGAGCCCAGAAAACTCTTCAGACGAGGGTCACTAACACCAGCAGGGAATCACATCAAATTAATAGGATTCATAAAAAGTCCTGGCTGCAAAAAACATAAATAAAAAAAAAAAAAAACAAACCAAGATAACTGCAGGAGATTTTGACCGATGCAGGAACAAAAGGAAAATAGATCTACGTGAATGTGCTCTGAAAAGCAATTCAAATTTTAATATTACCAAGCGTTCTGACTCAGCAATTTAAATGACCTGAAATATTCCTGAGGCAAGCCTCAAATTCAAGAGGGATAAACCGCCTGTTCACACCACTGAAATGACCTTATATTATTTTTTACAAAAAAATAAGTGTGAGAATTTTCATTTTTGCAGTGCATAAAAGTTACACGGTTCTGTGGAAAATAGGGGGAAATACTCACAGTCAGATTCAATTTCTCATCAATAGCTATTTCATTAATCTAATAAAACTGAGATTCAGAATGAATTAAAAAT
Organism: Cynoglossus semilaevis; assembly: GCF_000523025.1. Taxonomy (NCBI): domain Eukaryota; kingdom Metazoa; phylum Chordata; class Actinopteri; order Pleuronectiformes; family Cynoglossidae; genus Cynoglossus; species Cynoglossus semilaevis. Next base: position 4,777,227 of record NC_024309.1, on the reverse strand, counting down.
TATTATTAGGCAGTAAAGCTTCATGAAATTGAACTTTCTTTGGTCGGCTGAACAGAAAGTGAGCAGAACTTTTATACTTTTATACTGAGGAGCATTTAACAAAACAAAGAGACAATGAACTTCAACAAAACAAATGCTGTAACAAAAAACAAACAAACAAAGAATTTAAACCAAAGATAAATAGGACACAAAGAAACCGAGCATGAGTAACGTAACTACACATTTTAATTCACTCGGTTGTGAGAGCTGTGGTGCCAGATCAACATTTGCGACCTGGGTTTACCACTCCAAACAATCACACAATCAAGTCACAGGTTTTCATTCCAGTCAGGGCCGTGAGCTGCCACTGAAGTGCACAACGTGGCACCGTCGCTGTAACCAGTCAGACACCAGTGACGAGTGTTGTTCCCCAGAGATTCTCTCCAGTGTCAAAAGTCTAAACAGCACACGACTATGACACAGACACAAGTAACCACCGGGGTTTCAATTATTCATAGCTTTGTAAACAGTGTTTATACAGGAAACAAACTGTGCCTGGTTGGGTGTAATTGACCAAATACATCACTGACATTTCGGAGTCAGCACCGCAGCACGCCATGCCGACAATGCACACGAGTGCAATGCATTTGTAACATGAAAAACCTTTGTGAACTTGTGTTCATCCGCTGTGACTGAGGCCTCTTTTGTGCATCTTTGTGTTTCTCTCTCAGGGGTTCATCTTCCTCTCTCTCTCTCTCTCTCTCTCCATCCCTATCCCTCTTAATACTGACTCAGATCAATAGAGTTAGCCTCAGGCACAGACCTTTGTACTAAACCAATTGTTCCAGGAACTATGTCTTTGCGAAGCCTGGCCTGTTTTCTGTGAATCCGGTCTCACTTATGCATCCCATGAAATGGGGCTGAATTTGAAATGTCTTGTAGGAGCGAAGAAAACAAGTTGGTTTTACTGAAAGGTGCCACTTCCTTGGAAATGCAATAATTACAGTATTATATTGTACTGTATTTGTGTAAATGGTATTTTTGTGAAACTTAAAACTGTCCATGCATGTATTATTTCAAGAAAACAGAGCCAAGCAGCAAACTCAAGCAAGGAAAGAATATAGCAATAAAAAGTGTATATATATGTAACATTTTAAATTGAATTGACCCAAAATTTCTTACACTAAACTCTTCCTCACATTACACAGTAATATGTAACATTTTAATTTGAATTGACCCAAAATTTCTTACACTATTACAAGATTTTAAAACTGCATTATTACGCCCCCTGCAGGGGAAGAATGACAACGCTGCATTTTCAAAGACCTATTTTCAAAGTTCTATTGTTCTATATCTTTAATGTTTGACTGGTCAATGAGATACACCAACCACATAACCCTGTGTGAACCCAGGTAGACTGCAGAAGGTTTCAGTAAAAGTTTGGACTTCACCTGCCAAAGAAACATCTGCTGTGAGACCACACAGCTAAGGGATGTTCCTGTGATGGTTACTGTGAGGGTAATACAAACCACTGAACCATGTGAAGGAGTGGAAAGTGCTTCTACAGTATAATGGATAATACGCTGACTCATGCACCCTCCTCACTCCCTGGCACAGAAACTCCAAAGTATAGTGAGGGAGTGAAAGTGTGGCAAGTAATTTATTTTTTGACACAAAGGACATTCACCGTCCTGTTATCCAAAATTATAGCTAATTAGACCCCTGGCAGCAGATGATGTTCAGGGCTGAGTGCCAGGTGTGTGACAGCCCAGTGGGCTTGAAGGTAAAAACTGTCAAGAGTGATGTAGAGAATCAGAAACGTTGACTTAAATGTTTTGATTTATTTCACTACAATAAAAAGTTTTTTTTTACTAATAATAATTTAAAAAATAGCATTTTGTTATGATTGTGTGTGTTTCTCACATAAAACAAAATCATTGTTTTATATAAAATTGAATTTATACTTTTTTGGCTTGTTTAAGCCAAATAATAATATAATAATAAAGAAATCACATATCAACATGTAAAGAAGAGTAAACATGTACTATTGGAGCTAATGAATGATGCTAATGTTTTTGTTTAGGGAAACGTGATATTAAAAGTCTAATTGTTTTTCTTACAACATGAACTGTGGGGGTTTCGGTGAATTCCATTCGTGGTATAACATTACCGCAGCCTGATGCAACCCTCAGAGCAGAGCGTGCACCAGAGAAGGTACTTTTTCCTCTTATGCTGCACATTGAGCTCTTGAAGCCAGAGGACAGACAGCAGCTTTGATATAAATGGATTTCTTCAAACCCGTTTGGTCATGAGGCACCATTTATACAGGGGAGAATAAACCCAGGATCTTACCAGGCATCGTGAACCCTTTTACAACACTGTCATCCCTTGAAGCCTCCCCCACTCTGCCCTGGAGTGATCAAAAGAGCACAAGACATAAAGAAGGATGAATAAAACAGAGAAGGTGTGACTGCTGGTCAATGGCTGCAGAGTTCAGACTTGGCAGTATAAATGCCTACGTTACCATCTGTTTGGCTTAGTTTTACAGTATAGCAACTAAAATCTTTGAAGGGACAATTGTATAGATTACAGTCAAATATGCTTGAAATTGATGTTTTGCGACATTATCATTTGACTCATTTCTCTAGTTTAACCTTCATGCCAAAACATTGAATCATCCCAGAAGTGTAATGTTGGATGTTAAAACCTGCTTGGACTGATTATTGCTTGTGAATTCCTTCTAATTTAAGACAACTCTCTAAAGGCAGACATTTTATTTAACAGGGTTGTAACTTTACAAAAGGCAGATTATAGTAGATTATGTAAGACCTAAATACGTGATACCATTACCTTGGTAAAGGGACTGGACACTGTCGTTAGCTCCTAAGGCCTCTGTAGTTTGTGGACGCAGCTGGTCATACACATGGGAGGGAATAAAGGCTAAAAAGGAAAGCAATTTTCTTCCAAGATTAGCCGGCGGGGAAAGTAAGAAAGAAATATGAGTTTAATGAGCATACATGTCACTAAATTCAACCATGCCCTTTTTAAAATCACTATTTGCTGTGAAAACCTCTCAAAAACTGTGATTCATTATGAGGCCCGTAGCCACTCGGAGATGACAGGAAGTGAGAAAATAGTAATTAAGCAGAGCAGTGTGTTCCTGAATACAGTCAACTGAATGCAGAAAACTGTGGAAAAGGAGCTTATGGACTTATTTGTACATTTCTCTGCAAGTGACTCTGGGCAAATTGAATAATGAGAATAAAACCAAACCATCTGTGGCGTTGTGTTTTTTATTGTTAACTAAAGAGAGCCATCTACTGGTCAACTATGTACATTAAATAATTTCATATTACTGGGTAACGACAGTAAATTTAAAATGATTTAACGAAGCATGACGATTTTTCTCGGTTCTTTTTTTTAGTTTTTGATGAGACAAATGGCTAATTAAGTGGCTTACTGTTCCTAGAAGCTCAATGCTATTCAGCAGTAGCCTTGGCTCCTGGGTTTTCCAGAAAAAGGAAATGAGGGATTGGCCGTTAGAATCAGTTGACGTGACAGGAAACAACAACGTGAAGGTCACAGCCGTGGAATACTGCAGTAATACACGTGCAACCTTTTGTTACCCAGAGGCAATAGGTGGTGCACACTGCTTATTCAATGTACCCGTTGTCTGTGAATGAGAGTCTTTAGAATTCTGAACGTGTCCCACCACCGCTCTCATCACTCCTTTTCTCTCTGTTCAATTCATCAGACACAGTATTGTTCTATTCAACATAGAATGTTTGGCTCAAATGCCAATTTGCTTTTCTATGTTGGAAAAATAAGTATGTTGTCAATGTCAGGTGACCCTTAATGAGAAACTGGAAGGAAGCCTATTATCCTATTATCTGGAGGCCTGCTTTATTTTATTGCCATCAGCAGAGCGGGTCCATCAGCAGGCATCTGGCATCTGTTTCGCTCCCATTATTCTATATCACTAAAGCCAGACTTGCCGAGGGCCTAAGCATTAGAATTAGCATGTGTAAACGCTACACGTTGTCAATTAGCATAACGTGTCCGTACAGGAATAATCAAGAGATTATGTAAATTAAAATGTGCAATTATTTTATTTTAAAGTTACAGTTAAGTAGACGTGATTTATTTGGTTAAAACGTATATCTGATCACCTGAGAGACTGTGTTTTTGTAAAATACCTAGAAGAAAATTATCTGGAACAACAACTTAATTACTGGACTCAGTTCTGTTATTTTTCAATAACTTTTTTATATTTTTCATTTGATTTAACAATGCAAACATATTCAGCATTTCAAAAAATGCAGTGATGAGGTCAAACAGTGAATGGTTTTTAAACTCAGCACTTTTCTACGTACCGGTTGCTCTACATAAATAGAAATGAACAATAAAAAATACATTTGAGGACTGGATTTTGACAAAGAACACAAGGTAAAAAGAAAATTGAGGCGTGTGACGTACAATGAGTGTTTTATGAAGTAAAACCTGATTCAATATCAGCAGCTGAACACTCAGGTCTGGGCCACTCTTCGGTGAGAGAACACAATAGTTCCACACCGTCCAAAACAATCCTGAGTGGCTAAAAACAACGACAACTGAAATTTTCCCAGAGCACCGTGGGGTTCAGTACTCTCTGTGGAAATGCTCATTGACCTTGGAAACACTCACGTAGATTTTTAAACTTATGACCACAAACTGCTTCTGTTCCATTAGCCAGACCAGACCTATCTTCACCAGACCGTCGGGGTGACTGTAGTGGATCTGAAAGTGGTCGCCGTCGTAGTCATAGGAGGCAGACACGTTTTCTGGCTTCAAGAAGACGGGAGAGGAAATGCACCAAAAGGGTTTCCTGAACTCATCCAGCAGAGTCAGACTCATGATGCAACAATTCTGGTGGAATGAAATCAGAGTTAGTTCAGAGATCTCACTTGAGAATTTTATAGCAGGTCTGTTTGTTACTCTCAGTGAAAACCGCCGCAGCGTTCACTATTAATGGCTTCTTCAGAAGCTCTGTAATTATGTCACTTTAAATAGCACAGCATTTAATTTCTTTTAAACACTACATAGCACTTGTTAGCAATGCACACATTTCTCCACCTCCTATAATCGAGTGGAACAGTGTGACTGGCTGTCAGTACAGTTAGTACCTCCACTGCAGCTTTCAGGACCTCACACCTCCAGGGCAGGTTGATGTTTCCTGTCAGACGGGTGTGCAGAGACAGGTTTGTCTTGCTAATGGCAGTTAGCCTAATCAGGCCTTCACGGATCTCAGCTGCACAGAAGGAAACAAACAAACAAACAAACATTAAAACTTCATACGTCTGTCACTTGGTTCAGCTACTGCTTCGAGGTAGTATTAGGGTAAAAACATTACTTATTATATGCTGAAGTGCAAATACTGTATGAGGATGTATATAAATAGATTACTTCTGTGGCAGGAGAGCTGGGTAAATCTTTCAGACATGAGTGTGTCCATGGTGTTGTGGAGAACAATGTGTAGCTGGTAACCATGGAGACCATATTGGGGGTCCACGTCATCAAAAGGTGGTCTGTCTATCGACTCCACAAAGGGGCTGGAAGGCAAATGTACAAAATGAACTAATCCAAATAGATTTTCCAAAGAATCATAGAGAAAAAACCCCATTGTGTGCTTTTATAGACAGATGACTATATACAGTAAATAATAATAATAATAATAATAAGGATCTGGGTCCAAGGAGCAGCACTTCAGCAGGGGAGCCCCCTGTCCTCAGTAAATCAAGCTTTCCTCCCCCCACTCACACAGTAGTGGGGGATTTCCTGCAGAGCAGGTGGAAACCTTCTGAGACACAGAATCTCTCTAGCATGTCATTCAGGTGCCCAGCGGACTCCTCCTGGGCCGCACCAGCCCAGTTGGGCATGAAGGAGTAATCCAAACTCCCATGGAGACTCAAATACAGGGTGCACCCAGTGTACTGTGCTTTCACAAGACACCAGAAGAGGGGGCCATGTCCACATATTGTAAGATTTTGAAGCTCAGGAGAGAAACATTGTTAAGAATGACTTGCACTGCTGATGCTCTAATCAGAAAAGCAAACCAAGTGCTAAATGTCACTGATAAAAATGTATTTGTTTTCATTAGAATTCTTATAATAAAAAGGCCACAGTCCAGTTAAGGTCAGTGACATGTTTGGATTTTAAGTATTTAAACAAGTATTTCTATCAACATTTTGGTGGTATCTTCTCTTTTGTTTCTGATTATTTAATTTAATAAACTTTTTGCTGACTTTTTTGACAATCATGAAACGTGGTACAGGTCAGGGTGTCTTAAGCGCTGATTAATTCAGGTACCAAAGCTTCAAATCTCCATCAGCAGTTGATAAAGATGGGTCACAGCAGTGGAATCAAATAAATCCCCCCTGTTATCACTTCACATTTTTAACCAAGAGATGAGAATTCACTGCATGCTATGCAATGTTATGATCTAAAGCTTAAGCCAAGCCTACCTAATAGGTGATCCTTGAATGCTCCTTTCCACTAGCCTGTAGTAGTGAAGGGTTAGCATGATGAAGGCGATGGAATGCTGGCCCTGCCGAGAGAATCAGAGCTTTCACAGGTCTACTAAAGCTGAGGTTAAAAGAAGTGAGCAAGTTTGATTTCTTTTTTCTTTTTGGTAAAATGAAATGTAAGTAGGACTGTCAAACATTTAAATAATGTAAAAAGAATATGCAGTAGCTGTGGATTAATTAATACGGTTTATTAAACTAGATAAATCAACAATCCTAACTATGACAAAAACATTTTGTGGATGTTGTTGGAACAGAAATATGATGGAATTATTAATATGGAAGAATGTCTCAAAAATCATGCAAAAGTGAAAATTTAAATTCAGATACATTTTGGGAGATTCTTGTGATTACTGCGACAAATGTGCCAATAAAAACACATATATTGACTGTGTATTGGAGTAAAAGAAAATCCAGTGCACATTTTATAAATGCATTTACATGATTCAGATGTTAATATTGACAGCCCTGAATGTTGTATTAAAAAAATGCAATGGCAACTTTACAACTATTTACCTTCCAGGTACAGACAATGATTCCAGGCTGCAGTAGCTTCAGTTGAATGAGTTTGTCCTGACCAATAAGCTGCGCGTTTTTACTTAAAGTCTGCATGTTGAACTTGGCCATCAGGGACCTCCAGCCAGGGCTGACAGAACAAGCAGAGGATATTATTTCACTGAGCAACAAGAGGAAGCAGAGGCAGACATGGAGAGGGTGAATGAAGAGCGACACCTCCTCTCTTACTTCTTTAGGCCAGGGCAGCTGAGGGCGATCCTCCTGACACCATGGAGTTGAAGAGTGGAAATCTGCTGGTAGCTGAGCGAACAGCCTCCAGCCTCAAAGCACAGATACACAGATGTCTCGCAGAACTGGCACAGCCTCAGCTCCAGTGTGTCTTCACGGCCTGACTTATCTGATACTGTCAGCTCCCAGGTGACATTCAGGTTTCTGAGAGGACAGTTAAAACATGCTGTAAACTGTTATTGTCAATATACAATGCCCTGTGAGAAGTTAAGTAATGGAACAAACAAGGCTTAAAAAAGATTATTCCTATTCCCTTCGCCAACTGCAGATACTTGAACTTGAGATCATACAAAAACATCTAATACTGGTATTAGAGAATAAAATACCTCACATCTTTAATGACATTAAATCATGTGGTGCATGGGTTTTAACGCCAGTTATGGTTATTTAGATCGATGCAGGCAAAATTAGTCAAATGAAAATGCAGCTGCTGAGATAAAGCTTTTGATCCAATTCTGTCCAAACTGTGATGCAAAGCTGCCCCTGCTGTGATCAGCCTGTGTCTCACTGAGACGCCGTCCAATATCAATTAAGTGATGGAATTCAGCTAAAACTGGAGCAACCCAGGAGGAGGAGACGACGACCCTGGGGATTTTACAGTGCATGTCTGCATGCGCAATGTCTCCTGAAATGATTATTACCGGGGTAAATTGCGTAGTCCTCAATGTTCCTAACGGACATACTCCCCACTGGGATTTGTCTGGGTTGGTGGGAGGTGAAAGGAAGGAGAACGTGTGCTTATATCAACATGTGTGTTGTGGATTAGGGGTTAGGGCCCGAGTAATTTATTTCAACAACTCAGACAGCCTCTGCAAGGAATACAATTATTTCTACTTCAACTCTGCACCGCCACAACTGCCATAGAACTCAAAATTGAGAGCTGCGCTGCCTGTAATCAGAGGTTATAAAAACACAGCATCAGTTTCTGCGGTTGAGGCGGCGAGGGAGCTTTTCCCTGCATGCTGGCATCTCCCTGAGTCGACATCACATTTAGACAGAGACCTCCTTCCTCACCTTTAATAAGAACGTGTCATTAAGTGCAATATAAAAAAAAAACTTTGTTGTGTCTGTGTTTTGTTTGCCTGTGCATCCAGCTGTCCTCTAGTCTCCTACCCTCAAACTGTTTTGACAGTAAAGGCTTTGCAAAGTTCCACTGTTAGCTAACCACAAATAGTTTCCATGACACCCTGAAAAGCTGGTTTCAACAATAAAGCAGCCAAACATATGGAAGAGAAGGCAATTTATACCCACAGAGATTGAACTGTTTAGTCATTTGAGAGAATTAACGAGGTTTGCTTTTTAACTGTAGTGGCTCAGATGTTGGAAAAAAAAATAATTTGATGATTAAAGTCAAGCAGGTGCTCCTTCAAATACCTCAGGTACTTCAATTGAGAGGTATGCAGAAGTGGTGTGTGCATCGCTCTACCTCTTACCTGAGAACCTGCTCTGTTTGACTTGGCAGGCCCGTGTGTTGACTTATGACTCTGAGGCGTCTTTTCCACTTGTTCATGTCACACGCTGCCAACGTCTTGAAGAACAGCAGCTTCCAGTGGCCGTCAGCGCACTTCTGCAGCTCCATTTTGGCCATCTTGAGCAGCACGTCATCGACCCTCTTTAGTCTCTTCTTCTCATCTTTGCCAAACTCAGCCAGATATATGTTTCTCCAAAGAAGACTGGTATAGTGGGCATCAGTAAACACAAAGGTGAGGGATCAAAATGAAAAACGATTTTTTTTTTACATCTGATGTTGGTGACAAGTGTATAAGGACAAAAACATTAGTTAAAATACTCATACTCACTTATCATTGGCGAGTGTGTGGAAGTGTTTACTGACAACACTAAGTGTGAAAAGAGTTGAGGCATCCAGGTATGACAGAATCTTTATCAGGATCTCAGACGGCAGTCTGAAAGGAAAGGCAATTCGCCATGAAAACAAGGGAGTGACACTGTTTTTGTCCAATCAAATCCATCCATAACGCAAATCACTTAAGTTAGGCTGCAGCAGGCTGACAGCATCAAATCATAAAGCTACATTTAAGCTACAACACATCTGTAGAGGGCTTCATAACAATGGCTTTTTTATGACAAAATAATCCATCAAAACTGAAAGAACTTCAAAAACAAACAAAACTCAAAGGCTTAGAGTTAAAGCATTGTATCCCACATGTCAGTAAAAAGACATTTGACATTTGGAGCTTCAAAAATAGGAAGAAAAAAATTCCAGTGTTTGTTCTTTGGTCACTCACAGAATTTGCATACATGTCAGATTTACTATAAATAAATGCTAAGGTCAATTAGGCAAAGAATATATACAGTATATATACTGCATATATATATATATATTTCTCTGTTCAATACTGTACTGTAGTTTAAGTTCCACACTTTAGTAACAAAAAAGTCTTTTCGCCGCAGCACTTACTGCGTAAAAGTAATCATATTAATTTAAAAAGCGCACGGAGGTTTCATCCGTATTGATTTTTTTATTGTGCACCGCTGCGAACACTTCATAAATCCATTTACTTAGAGGGCAATAAAGCACCGAGTTGCCAGGCTTCTTCAACAACTGGAGCCAGGCTCGGAGAGCTGGCTGCCAATGGGAATCGCGGTCATATCGGGATAAATTACCTTTCCAAAAAGTTCTTGGGTGGTTTTCCAGCTCGTTTAAACTTTTGTGTAGACCGCAGCATGACCGAAAAAACTCTTGACGCCATGTTTCATCCCCAAACCTCCCAGGTGAGGGGTCACAGTCAGTAGAATCCCAATTCCTTTACAGCGCTTTGCAAAAGTCTGGCTAATATTAGAATAAAATTTAAAAAAGTTAATGCAGTAATCGAGATTACCGCATTGGTTAAAAAATAAATCATTATTCCATTTTTTTTTTTTTTGTATTGTTTCCACGAATTCTGTTGTATTTATTCAGTCTGGACTCCACTTCAAAGGATCATAGACTTCTTCTATATCCTCCACATTTCTCCTTCTGCGCCTTTTCCTGTCGACTGCTTACGTCTTATTTAATGAATCCCTGCTTCTTTTGATGGCTTTAATGTTTTCTTCTCTATACTATTTAGAATCAATGAATTCTGCTTTACTCCGTTTCTCTCGTGAACTGAAATGTTACTAACATCCGCGTTGTCTTCGTTACCATGGTGACGCTTGGTCTTTAGCAAAACAACTTCCGGTTTAACATTTGGCCCGTACAGTATCAGTTGGTTACTGCTGTATATGATGTTCTAGATGCGTCCAAGAATCCTTAAAATTGAAATGTTGACGAAAAGTTGTTTTAAAACCAGCTTGAATGAAATGTGTAATGGGTAGTTACTTTCATGGAACCCCAGGCAGGATGCCAGGGACACCTGTCCTGTCAATGCCCTAGACCTCAATTTAGGGAACCACCGCAGCAGTTTACAATTACATTTTTAAAAGCCACGAATTTAAAACACCGCTGGGCATAGTTTTACCACTATGTTTTACACCAGACAAGGGGCTCAAAGAAGCACATTAACCAAATGGTCAAGGCGAGCAGCAAAGGATATGCACTGGCTATTAATGGCTGGTAGGTTAGGAATGTCACAGACCAACTCAAATAAATAACTCATCAATATCTGTTAGCATTACAAATAACAAAACCAGATTTACACTTTATGTAAAACTGACCTTCAAAATAAAATTATTGTAATAGCAAAAAGAAATGAATAAGTCCTTTATAGACACTTTTTGTATCCCCTTTCACGAGGAAAATCCATGCAACTGTCATGGTTTGCTCATAGACCCATCACATGACCGTCCTCCAGTTCCTGGAAGCTTTTAGGCTCTGCTTACTGTCAGGAAGAATAAGCATTACATCGTTGTCAATCTAGCAACTAGCTGTTCACCTTCCCTAGAGGAAGGGAAAACCCTTTAGGACAAAGGTGGACCCTGGTATGGTACAGACACATTAGGACACATCCTTCTCCTTGCATGTTAGTTGACATTTACTGTTGTGCATGGCTGTGTGTTCTCCTAAAAGCCTGGCGGTCAGTTGTGACTCAACATACCTGATGTCATGTTTCCTGCATGGTTTGTGTCTCTCTTTTGACAGGTTTATGGTGCACAGAATGGAGGAGGACGACAGAGACCAAGTCCAAAATAGGATTTGTGTGTGTGAGCATGTGTGTGTGTGTGTGCATGTGGACATTTAAAAAAAAAAATTAACAATGAGAACAGATGGGAAAATGTTAACACCAATTTTTTCCCAAGCCTTTAAAAAGTGGCCTAATGTATTTGACTTTCAGTCATGTCCTTTCCTACTCTCTTCAGGAAGTATTTAATATTTAAATATCAGGACGAGGTGAATTATGTTCAAAGACATTCTGCCATTTCCTTCACTATTTACTTGATCATTATCGATGAGTCTATGTTTAGCTCCATCTTAAAGTGTGATTATGAAGCAAATTAAAGTTTGTTAACATAGCCTTTATTATAGGACAATAACAGATCATTACCAGCCTGTCCCTAGTCCACTCACCGGCGCTTCAGGGTTATAGTTGATAGGAAGCCCTTGTGCATACAGGACCTTTGGGTCTGAAGGTGTATGGTGTATATAATGTAAATTTGGATATCAATAAAGTGTGGCAGAGCTTTATAACATTACATTTCATTCATATAAGAGCTGTTATATATTATATTACATTTAATCACCTTGTTTCACAATGCAAAAATGCAGGTGTGCAAAGTGCACGATCAAATAGCGCCACTGGGTGGCGCACGCGCATCTTTATTGGCCTAAAAACGCACGCTTAAAGTCTGATGAAATTAGTAACATACACATGCATGCCGAATGTGCCATGCAAGAGCAAGGTTATCGGCTGCAGACCCTTTCAAGTCAGATTAATCCGGCCGAGACATGAGAAACCCGCAGCATATAAATGAGAGACATTGGGGGGAAGTGATCTTTGCGGTCCTCAGGGGCCCCCGAGCTCACACCACTGAACTGATTAATATGTAAACATAGCCATTAATCCACGAATGTGCTCTTAATTGCCGGATACTTCCGGGGAGACTTGTTGCGGTGGCTCCACACAAAGAATGGGCGTGAGTTGTCCCTCCAAACGGAGCCCAGAGACTTTTGCTTTCTTTGCATCAGCGATCTGAGCGCTCAGTTCACAGTCTGCAGGAGAGAGGGAGCATGTAACAGTGGGATGGACTGCTCAGGTACGGCGGAAATATTTTTCTCTTATTTTAATTGAAATAAATAGCAAAGTAGTAGGATGGTAAGCAATCAAAAGAGTAATTAGAAAGTATGCGCATAGAAGGATATTTTAGTATTTAAACAAAGAAATGGTGCAAAGTACTGCGACAGACAGATGAAGTAAAGGTGGTTATTCAGTGATAAAGCAGATAAAGCACAAGCGGAGTCATTTCAGCAGCGGGTTTAGTGCAGATCCTGGCGTTCGGCTTCGTTTTACGCACGGTAGCCGTTTTACGCGCAGAGAATACTCCAAAGTTCAGTGACTAATGTGTTTCTAACATTTATTTCATTGTCAGTTGATGTTTCATCGTCGTTGTTTTTCTTTCATATCGCCAGGATTTAAAACAACAGTTGTCTGAATACTCTCCCCAAATCAACCAAAGCGTACAGGAGGGAGGGGAGTCTCAGCTGGAGGGAGTCTGAGTGCGTCTGTGTCAGAGGGTGTTTGAGAGAGTAAGCGGAAAACACTGGGAGAGGAAAAGCCAGAGTGGAACGAGAAAGGGTGGAAGTCTGGATCAGGTAATCGAATATAAACCTCCGAGGGGCTGCCATCAGTTGCGCACCGGATCAGCGATCTGACCATGGTGCCAGCGCGCTGCCCAGGACCCTGTGCCATGCTGGCGCTGATCCTACTCTTGGGATGCGGCTTGGCGTCCTGCCTCGGCCAGAACGACACGGAACCCATCGTGCTCGAGGGAAAGTGTCTTGTGGTGTGCGACTCGAACCCCTCTTCGGACGGAGCGGTCACCTCCTCACTTGGCATATCTGTCCGCTCCGCCGGGGCAAAGGTGGCATTTTCCGCCGTGCGTGGAACCAATCATGAACCGTCAGAGATGAGCAACACGTCCATGACCATCTACTTTGACCAGGTCAGATGTTCTCTGATTAAAAGTGATTGAAACTCTTAGATTCCTTTCTAATTGCTTTCACAGAATTAATTATATTCACCACACGTCCCATTTACTTGCGGTGGGCGTACACAAGTAGTTTAAGGTCATGTTTCATTGATTTGTTTCCCCGGTGGTTTACATCCTGTTACATTTGAGCTTCCCTGCCCTTAAAGAACAGAGTTGTGTTTTGTTCCAATGGTTTAACTTTAGTGTGTGATTTAGAGAATGACACGAGGAATGCGGCGATTTGTCCGTGAAATTCAATGGGCCTTGGTTTATTGTCTGACTCTTACCTTAAACCTCTTCACGGCTGAGAGCTTCAACCACGGGCCCAGTGTGTTTTTGAATTATACTATAAAATAAAAACAAAAACCTGACAAGCCAGAACTTGGACATGTCTAATTCCCTCATCTCCAGCCCGAGTGAATCTCACACAGAGACAACAGACGACAGTAAGCAGTGAAGGATGAACAGGAGAAATAACTGCGCCTTCTCATTCCTCGCCCCTTTTTGGTCACAGGTATTAGTGAACATCGGCAATCATTTCGATCTCAAAGCAAGTGTTTTCCAAGCTCCAAGGAGGGGGATATATAGTTTCAGCTTTCACGTGGTGAAGGTGTACAACAGGCAAACCATACAGGTGAGCCGCCGCCCAACTGGACCTTTTTTTTTTTTGTTTTTTGTTTTTTGTTTTTTTGTATATGCTTCAGCAACAAGCCTGTGTTTCCAATTCCCTGCAGGTCAACCTGATGCAAAATGATTACCCAGTCATATCTGCATTCGCCGGTGATCAGGACGTTACAAGAGAGGCGGCCAGTAACGGAGTACTGCTGATGGTGGAGCGGGACGACCGCGTCTATCTGAAGTTGGAGCGGGGCACACTAATGGGTGGATGGAAGTACTCCACCTTCTCAGGCTTTCTAGTCTTTCCTCTATAATTTAATCTGCGCTGATTCAAGTCGCCCGGGACTCTGCTTAGGGTTGAGGAACAGAAAAAACGTAAAAAAGAAAAAAAAAGAGAGAGAAATAAACAAAACCCATTAAATTTCAACTTAAATAACTGTCAGCCAAGGAAGCCGACGAATATCTATATCTACACTCGTCCACTATCTATTCAAACATGAACGTTTCCTTGGAGTTTCAAATATTCGAATCCATCAGTCAGTTCTACCGCAGTCTGGATCGTTAGAGGTGTTGACCGACCAGTGGTTCTTGCTGGTCGAGTATGTGGATTTTTTTTATCGCTTGGAAAACAAACTTTGCCAAACAAACCAACCAACAATCCAACCAACCAACGACCGGGTGTGGACTAAATGGACAATGGAGAAGTAAAGGCTGGAAGAACCGATGTCCTGGACAGACAGAGTGTGTTATGCTGTATTTTATGTTTGTGTAGCCTTAAAGAATATGCTCTCCGTCCAAATGAAGTCTGGAATTATGGACACCCAGAGAAGAAGTGCTTTCACATCCAGAGTATTTTTTTGCACGAAGGATTTTTCCCCCTTATGTTTTGTGCTGTCAATGGTGTTACGTTTGGATGCTGAACATATTGAAAACAAGCCAAATGTAGGCCACTGATGAGTTTATAAAGAGATAACGGCGACGTATTTCAGCAACAGGACACGACTTAGAGCACTTTTATTTAAAAAAAGAAGATATGACATAATTTATAAAGTACATATTCACATTATTGTGTGTTCTACATTTCGGAATCTGCGTAGCTTTGACTGATTTATTGTTCAGTGACCGTTGCTCACCAAATGTACATTGTGGAAATAATAGAAGAATCCCTACATGTCCCGCTTAATAAAAGGTATTGTATTGTATAGGCTGAGCGCATTTGTCACCTTTTTATCCAGACGGCAGAGAGAGTGAGGAGAAGCTGAAAGGCCTCTAACTGCTGCGTCTGTCGCTGTCCGAGGTTCTGAAATACAGCACGCAGCGTAACGGGGAGGACACTTTAGGGACCGAGGAATATCGGGGACGGATATTCAAGTGTCAAGTGATCGACTTTGATATTGTCTTTTAAATGTCCCTCTTGATTTTCCCCGAGTGTGGAAGTGGTATGAACTTGGTGGAAGGGAAATACTGAGCATCAAGTTACAGCACGGCGGGCTGTACGTCACAGCGGCCAGACGTACAGCGATGACAGAGAAAGCGGGTTTTTATTCGGAATTCCTTTTAATACGAACACGTACTTTAGGGATAACCATGCGTGTTTAAGATAATTTGATACATGGAGGAGGGGGGGGGGGGTCTCGCCCTTTTTCCCCTCTCTCTGTCTCTCTCCCTCCCCCATCTCTCACTCACACGCACACCCACACAGATACTGTATTATGCCCCATTTGCCTTACGCAATAGCGTTAATTATAATTCGTGCGATTTAAATAAAAATTAAGCAAACATATAATACAAAATATTTGATCTTTTTTGTAATAAGCCGTCGAGATAAGCAAAGTAGTTTACAGTATATGGGCTGCATACAGTACTGACGAATTAAACACAAACACTCTCCATTGTTAGAAACGTTTACAACTTTGAACTTCATTTTTTTTTCTGTAGTAGTGATGAGGTGTGTTTAATCTCCCCTTTTTTTTATTCCCCTTGTGTGTAAAGCAAAAATCAAACCTGCAGCTTAGTTTTCAAAAGAAACAAGTGACTTCTGAACAGTTATGGGATTTATACACCCCAGTGAAACAAGACAGAGGGTAGTCAGATAGATTCTTTGAATTCATTTGCATTTGAATTGTTTCAGACTCTTGTTTGGTGCTGAAATACAAACTTTGTAGTTTGAAAAACACACATTTGAAAAATATGAATGCTGCATTGGCTTTTGTTTGAAAAGCAGGTGATTCAAAAATGAAACAGGTCAAATCAAAATGTTTCTAAAAAAACAAAAGCAAACAATTGAAAACATTTTTAAATTTTAAGCTTCTAGAAATACGAGTTACAGGAGAGCATTGTGAGATAGTGTGTAAAACGTGTGAAATCATCTTTGTAAATGCCTTTCCACATAAACAAACACAAACACCCAGGTTTTGCATAAATGCAGTGGCTGATAACCATCTGTTAGAATTCACTCTTTAAATTGATATTCCTCAAAACAAAAATGTTTTCCCACATAATTGTCTCCTTTATTAACGAGCCAGCATGACACTAGCAAAAACTCTCAGCACGCTGAGCATCTAAATCCCCTGTACTGACGGAAATACTTCAGAATGACACGCTCTACCTTCTTACTATGTTAGCAACAAATACGGTGTGTTTTCTAACGCAACAATCCCTGCAACCCAACAGCTGCTAGGCATTACCAATATTTGAATTTTCCCCGTGTCATTCATGTGAGCATCTGGAAACGTGCCTGTATTTGCCTGTGTCCGGGCAGATATCTGCTTCCTGCATGTTTGTGTAAAATGTACTGTGGGTAACACACAACAGCTGAGAACAAAGTCGCAGTGATGGCAGGCTGATGCCAACAACAACAATGAAAAGCAGAAGTATCTGCCAGCAAATTAGAGTGAATTGGATTGTTTACTAAACTGGCATATACAACACTGCTAAAGGCCACAGTGAAATGAAAAGACAGTTTTTTTTTTAAATAAACGGTTAAAAAGACAACAGTATGAAGTCCATAGAGTAAATGTCAAAATTACAGAACAGTTTTAAAACATACAAATCTAAGATGTGTGATTGTAGCCTTTCTGTGGTTTAAACTAATAAAATTGTATTCTTGGGAGATGTTTTTAAAACCCAAAACAAATGTGTTATGACACAGTTTCTGTTCATTCTAATTGTACTATTATGTAAGAACATAATTACCCACAAAAAAATCACAGAATGCAAGTGTAAAATTAGTCCTGCACAGACGGTAAAATGAGGCAAATTTAATTCAACCAGAGGATTTTCTTTCCCTTCTTGTCTTGAACTTATGTGACCTAATTGTTGCTGCCAGCCCATTACTTCGCTTTCAAATTAGCCTTAGTCTATGATACACTTTCTTCAGGGATCAGTACGTTCATTTGTATCATTCTCAGACGCAGCACTTCAGGATCTCTATCTGCGGGTGCTGAGCAGTGAGGAGCTGCAGCAGTTGTGTTTGCGATGGTATCTAAAATATGTAAGAGACTCATCAGGCGAATGTCATCTGTGGCTCATGGCTCTCAAACAGAACAATTTATTTTTATTAATGATGTCGTTTAAGCGTGTGAACCCACTCGCAGACCTTGATGTGCAGTGTACACTTTACACTTACGCCATGTACACCACACACACTCACACACATGCAAGCTTATTCAGTATTGAAATTAAAGATTCCTCTTAGCAAAACACTATCACCCAGTGAGAATAAGACCTGTCATGAAGAAACCTTTGACAGTGATTCCAAGTAAGATAACGTTTGTCATCATTTTCAACAGGTTGTTTTGTACGTTTATGTTAACATCTGATGCCATCAACTCTTAATTTCTTTTGACAAATTAACAAGAAACTCGACTTTGTAATTTGTGCAAAAAAAAAGAAAGAAAAAAAGATGAATGCCACATTCCTCGATCTTTTCACCTACAAATGTCTTTAATGCCACACTCCTCGATCTTTTCACCTACAAATGTCTCCTTCATTTGGTTTTTATCCTTAGGTTTAGTAAGAGACAGAAATGTAATTCAGAAGAGTGACTCATTCATAATATTGCTTGTGGCAGAAACCAATGTGCAAAGAAATGATTTGGGTTGTTTTTATTTACCCATCCCTAATATGACACAGCATATTGTGCCATTACAGGCACTGTTAATTTAGCAGCTAGCCTCTTATTAGGAAAATTATAGGCTTATCAATGATCAGTTATGTTTTTTTTACATAAGAATTATATATGTATTAAAAAATAGCTGAAGCAGCATTTTCAACTTTAACCATATTTATTAGGTGTAAAGCAGCAACACATGAGGAAGATGTTGACACTGTGGGCATTCTTTGACTCAGTAAGACATGGACACCGGACCCACTTGGTAGTAAAACCAATTTTACTTATCAAACGTGATCATGCTATTTTATTTTATTTATTTATTTGCGTTCTTGTAGCATTAATGAAAGATTAAACCACTTCTCTTAACCTGATGCTCGGGTTTGGTATCGTGACTTACTTTGTATAATGTAGTCACATTTGATGCAGAATTTAGTCTCGGATTTTTGTTGAAATTCTATGCTTTTTTATGTTATTGTAAATCAATTTGAGGACCTGCATTGTGCATTGCAAGTCACCCCCTGATGAAGAAAAGAGACTATGGCAAGATTTCCAACCTTCCCTTTCCATTGCAGATGAGCTAAATACATTGGTATGCATGAGAGAGGGGGGAAAAAATCTGAAAAAGGTGTCTTTTGCTATAGACTCATTTTCTCCCAGCCCCAGTCCCTGTTATGACTGAAATTGCCTTAAGTGTGATTCTGAGTGTGAATAAGCCTTTCACGGCATTATTTTTATTCAAGTTGTTCTCAGGCAAACCTACAGGCACTTCTTTTTGGGTGTGAAATGAGACTTAGGGGCGCGTTCAGTCGAATGTCCAATGTGGTTGTTATTTAAAAGGATACTCCTGGTAAACGACAGGATTTATTGTCACTTTTAATGGTCCACATATCTTTGTGCCATTTAACAAACATATTCTTTCTGGGTTTTATCATGAATGACTCATGCTAATTTAATGGCTCATTATAATAGTCCCAGAGAGTTGCTGAAGTGTGGGGATATGAGACAAAAGACAACCTGTGCCATCGTCCGTTCAAAATTCTGACCTAAATTCTGAGTATGTTCAAACAAAGGGTTTTGTAAGAACTTGGTTTTATTATAAGGCAGGTTTTATTATGAGGCAGAACACAGAATATGTGGCCAGGACAAATACCCTTTAAGTCAAACATCACCTCAGGCGTTGGCTTTCCAGTTAAGGCTGTGAAGACCAAGTTCATTTGCACTTGAAGGGGAAGACACCGATGTAAGTGGAGGATAAACCGAGAGGACCACATGTGGTCCGTTAATAATGCATTTGTTTGGCAAACAAATAAATAGACGCATAACACAGGAAAACATCAGTCACAGAACTGCATTCGTGAACAGAACCGTCCCTGAAGATAGGTGGGGTAAGGGAGGCATGGACAGTCTGTTTATTCCTTCTGCTACAGCATGCAATATCCATACTGCTGAAACACGCGATTCCCTAAGGAAAATACAAACCAAGTCCAAACCCACCTCTCAAAACCCCACCGCCACCCTCAGTGAGTAGGCAGCGTGGAGCCAGGCAGCACAGGCTGATATGAATGATTCCTTGATATGATGATTCCAATACATCATCCGTCTGCACATTAAATCCACACAGCGAGCCTCAGAGAAAGCATCCTGGGCCCAGGATGTAACCAATTTAACCACAGTCATTAGAGAGGCAAAACACTGTGCCTCAGCACAACTGGCTGGGGCTGGTGACAAAACACACTGAGTTGTTGATCCTCCTAATTCTGTGAACACACACACACACACACACACACAGTGTTAGATTTAGGTAAAGTGTGGCCATTTTATATGCTTTCTTTCTTGTTTTGTTTTTCTTCATTTTAAACACTAATTATAATAGTAAAAAAAGAACACCACTATTAGCTACTGTATAGCTAATGTAGCTAATGCATGTAGCTAATGCATTTAAAATTCCTACGATAAAAATATCATTTATTTCAATAATCTCAATAGAGAACTCATGTCTCTCCCAGAATGTAAGTCTCTCTAAATGGCTTTACCACAAATAACCCTGTAGTTCACAACTACAACCCGCAGCTTGGAGTGCTGCCTTCACTCTGATCGTGATCTGTATCACCCACTCCAAACGTCATTCCTTCCAGCAGCAAAAAGTGGATCTGGTGGATCGGACGGATTTAATCTGCTTGTGACATCACTTATATGAACAGTTTTTTGGAATTGTGGCGATGACTTTACAAACTTTAGCAGTAAAAGGTTTTTAACAGTATGACAGGTAGAATGCTGGATGACCTGTATTTAAGGAAGGATGCCTTTACAGGATGCAAACAGCAAACCATTACCCATAATTCACATGGCATTGTTGTTGTGTAGACAGCATGTTTCCAGGTAAATGCTGACCCCACATCTACCCCATAATAATAATAATAATAATTGTTACATATGGGTTCCTTTCAGGATTTTAAGGCCGCCGTACAAAGTAAACAGAAATAAAACAAACAATACAAATCAAAAGACAAAAAGAACATGAAACATGAAGAATGATGTTAGAATGATATTAGGGTTCTACCCAGTGTACAATAATGAGAGAAACGGCCATTGTGAAGAGAACTAAAACACAACAGTATCATTGTTTTACTCTATTGACTTAAAGTGAAGATAATATACAACAATCACACATGCTAGTTACAACGTAGAGTCGTTTTCCAACAAAAATTACCGTAAGCATGTGGTCGGATATATTTTAAATACAATTGTCCTATTTCTGACCCTAAAGTCTTAAAAGCTGAAGGAAATGTCCAAAAGTAGAGCAGAACAGGTGTAAATGTGTGTTTTAAATGGTTGTATTTATTTTACAGGTTTTTGCCTTGTGCATCTTTAAAACCTTGCAGTATTAATAAATTGGATGCTGCTTCAGGTCAGATCAATGTTTCAGTGGAAAAGTATATTAAAGCTTTAGCATGTCCAAGTCATCTTCTACTAAACATGAGTGAAGAGCCTTGATGTGGACGTGATGAACACATGAGCCTGTGTTCATTGGATTTCCTCTACAGCCTCGGGCAGCACGCTGGGCCTTCAGGAATGCTACAGGCATGTTTAAAGGCGAGGGATTGTGGATCAGGAGGTTGGACTGCAATCAGTCCATCACAGTCAGATGGAAATTCATTTCACTGTCAATAGTCAATTTAATTTTCAACATCCCTTGGTCTGCTTACTTAGAACGCAGTATTTGTGCAATAGTGTGGTTTTATTTGTACAAGATGAGGATTGCGGTTGATTTGATGACGCATTTGAGGGAAAGAAGATATAGAGGTCACAAAGGTCAATTTTATGGCAATGAAAGGAGCAGTAAAGAGCACAGTTCTTGATTAGCTTTAACAGATTTGTGATCCTCCTGTGGTATCATAGCAGTTATATAAAATGGATCAAGTACAAACTGTGTTGTATATAGATGTACACACAGCAGTGGTATTACTACAGTCAAGGCAACATTAAGATGACGTAAAAATCAGCTGCCAATTCAGAGAACGCCCAGTTGTTGATAGTGAACTTCACTTATGAAAGGATGAATAAGACAGTGTGTCGTTCTGGAAATGTTGTTGTGTTAATAAAGCAACTGTTCAACAACATATTTATCACTGCAACGTCCCGGTCTCTAGATCCACGACCGATCAGACATTTAACTACAGTTAAACATCAATTAAAACATCAAGAGGAGGTTGGAGACTTTGTGAAAAATGCCCATTGGCTGCCTCACAATCACATGATACAACTCTAATGTCTGCACAGTGGCGTGTGAGCCAGATATCTCACCCAAGTACAAACACTGCCAACAAGGGAAAACTGGTGACTGCAATGGCTCTGTCCAAAACTAATAAAGCTCCAATGACACCGTCTCTAACGGTCACTAAATAATGCACTAGGTTTGTCCATGAAATCCCTCAGTGTGGCCAAAAATGCTTTTTAGAAAAGAACAATTCAGCGTAACATAATTACTTTAATCATCTTAAGCATGATATGTCACGTTGTTGTGGTTGTTTATTTATTTTAAGAAAGTGTCAGTAGTTTGTCTGCGGATTGCAGATGTCAAAAGTTTGAATCCACATCTTCCACAACTCCCTGCCCTGGTGGACATGTTGGGTCAGGAAGATCATCCGGTGTAAAACTGTGCCAAATAAGTACAGAGACTAACCCTTGGTGAAAGTATGCTAATCAGTGGGAGCTACAGTACATGTTTCACAACAGAATTGTGTCTTGTTAGTTTAAATATATATGAACAAAAGCAGCCAAACAAATAACTAAAGAGAAAAACATCAGCGTCATCAGTGGCAGCAAAATCTAAAACTAAAATTATACTAATTCAATTGCAATGATTTCACTTTTAAAAGCAGCATTTAAACAGATTTACTTCAGTACACTTGACTGTACACTAACCTGGTGATTTATTTACTTGTGTACTTACAGCAAATAACTGCTAAAATCATGTCTTTGTCAACAATAAAAAAGTCAGAGTTGTAGTCGTAGCCGATCGTTACTTCATATAAACCACAGTTTATGCATCATTTACACAGGTTTATGTAGATTTACACTCGTATACATATTCTTTTTCCCGCTCTTTAAGGAAACACATTTCACAAATGAATGAACTGTTGAAAGATTCTCTGTCTGTACACCTTTAATTCTCATATTTGTTAATTCCACACCACTGCTCAAATCGTTGGCACTGATGTTTAACAACATTTGGCAAAACCTGTGCAAAGAGCAACAGCGCAAGTACAAATTGCTGTCTTTTTTAATGGAAACTTTTATCACCTTGGCCTGCAGTAGTTACCAGGCAACCAACAGAGAGTTATTGTGCCACATTACCTCGCCATAAAAAAGTGAATGAATTGAACATTAAAAAAAAGAGATACAATAACGTAATTAGGATGTTTAGGAGGTGCTGCACAGCAGAATGTGATGCAGTTGGACAAAGCTGGCCAGCTGTTCAGTACTGTGCTGTTAAATTTGGTTCAATTTTTGTGATTATACTCCACCCTTTTTATGCAAATTAACAGAATCAGAAATTGGTTCAATTTTTGTGATTATAATCCACCCTTTTTATGCAAATTAACAGAAATCCTCAATTATGAAACATTTTTAAAAATTAAGACATTTTTGTTGTAAACTCCAGACTTCCCTGACTTTCACTGTGGTGCAGCATTGATACACAGTTAGGTCACAATAGATGTTCTATACATACTGTGGTTTCGCTAGTGTAGAAATGATCCTGTGTGTACTCAGGCTGTAGAAAGACAAGGTTGGTCCATGCACGCCTTGGATCACATGTTTAAGGATTCATTAGAGTGATTCCACTTTGGGCAGAACCTTGTGCAGGTTCAGTGCTGACATTTTGATGAGCTTTGCTCAGGTGCTGCCAGAGGCATGATAATGGTGGGAGCATACAGAATCATTCAGCAGCACTGATGGTCTGAGGAACAACTAATGAAACACACGCCACCTAGCACTCATGGGTACACAGGTCCATCATTGGTGATGCACATCATACTTGTTGAGGGGTCACAGACAGTTTCCTTGACCAGGAAATCAAACATAGCCATTTGGACCGACTGCCTGTAGACCCTGGGAGTTAAATATTTCACAGTGATGAAAACTCTGATCACTTAAATTGATGATGATTTGAAAAAAAATAAATAAATATAATAATTTTGTTCCCATAATTGCCTTTGTTGGCTCTTGAGATTTGCCCATTTAGAGACCCTCCCCATCTTCCTGCCCCAGTTCTCAAAGAGTCCCCATCTGGTTTGGCAATCTGTTTTGATGGAAATCAGTTGTTTCTTTCACCCTCTCATCTTCACTCTCTGCAGTTTTTCTTGAAGTTTCCCTGCGATCGTGGCTTAGACGCTTCAGATGAATCCTAGCCGTGATCACAGCCTCTCCAGTGTCACAAACAGTGGACTTGAATCTCTTAAATTTTGACTTTGCAGGCGAAAAAAAATGAATTGGACATTTCAGTAGAGATTAAAGTATTTATGTAGTGTAGAACAAAAAAGGAGGTTGTTAAGAATCAGTCGCTTCTTCCTCTTTGTGTCAAGCCGAGCGATGTGTTTGGTTGTGTTTCCTTTTTATCCACAGTTGTCTGACCATAAAGAAGGCGGCTCTTTGCTAGTATCATAATTTATTGGCATGTTAGCCTCTTAAATGGAGGTATAAATCTCCCTTTATTTCAATAATTAAGCCACGGATTTTATGACTCTCCAGCAGGATCTGCCGCAGCAGCAACTTGCTGACTTTTAAACAGTAAAATAACACTTCTGTTTGCTTGTCTGGATTTAAAGCCAAATGTTTGCTGAATGAATATGAGGTTAGAAAACATACAGTAAAGTTAATGCAA
>NC_024309.1:4708872-4752618 GCF_000523025.1 Cynoglossus semilaevis | reverse complement strand
TCCGCTGGCAGGAAAGTTTTGTCAGCCCTGCACACCTTCGGATGACAGCGTTGAAAGAGTAAACACAGTTTAGAGTCAGCAAGAAAACAAGAGGGGGGAGTGAACACATCCTCCTCCTCCTCACCCGTTTCTCCCCTATCTCGATGGAATAGGTATGACTACTATCACAAACTCTGTCTCTGTCAACAACTGCCAATGCATCTTCAGACGGTAAATCGTGATCAACATGGAGAGACGCTACCCAGGCAGAGGAGCGAGGAAGCAGAAGAAACAGTCTGGCTGCGTCTTTTTTTGCCAAGGCATTGTGAATATTCCTTTGTGTCCTGCCTTCCCACTTCTGCCTTTTATATTGCAAAGTTGCCTGAGTGTTTTTAAATGCAAAGATGCCGTGCTTTTTCTTACTCCCCGAGTGCATTCCCGTCCCGGAGCACTTTCTGCATCTGTATCTTCCCCTGTCTCCTTGATTTTTCATCTCCCACAGGTTTCTCCAGATGATATCACTGCCTCAACATTCATTTCTCCCCACCTTCCCATTTCACACTCCCTGTTTTTTTTTTTGGCTGTGACTTTATTTCAAAGGCATTTTAAGGAAACTGGTTCTATCTTTCATCTGAATATTCATAAGGAAGTTGCAACCAGCTGCTTGTACTAGGGTACGCTGTGGAAGTTAGGGATTTTAAAGGACTCCTGGTAGTCTACAGTCGCCAAACTCTGCTTTAACCAAAGATATGAAGAGCATATGTACATATATGCAGATATAAATCAAGTGCTAATCTGTCTGGGAGCACGCAGTAGCTCTATTAGGTCAGAGTTTTAGAAAGAAAACGGATCTTCTCCATTCACTCAAAGCCTCATTTTAGCTCAACAAACTGACAAAGTGCAGAGAGGTGTAATAACCACAGAACATAAATGTTAAGGTATGCCCTACATCAAAATATCCACCCAAAAATATATTCTGTTAGTGTTTGGCAGTCAAGGAGGGAATAACTGTTTAATCCATGTCAGATGGTGTGGGTTGTATTAAATCCAAGACTTGTTCTGGACTGAACGTTCATGGACGACCGCAGGCGTCATATCCCTAAAGAAGACAGAGGTTTGGTGGCCACTGGCTGCCACCTCAGGCTGCTCAGCTGTCCAGTCTTTTAATCCAATTCAGCCATGAAATCTTCTACTGACTTCAAGGGTACAGTATATTATATTATATTATCCCCAATCCCCACAATGTAATGCACCTCCAGTTCCTACCTGTGGGAGGATCTGCCATATGCTTTACAAGCCATTAATGTAAAAGCAAAAAGCTGCTAATTTAGCACAATGCTAAATGTCAAGGGCTAAAATATATAGCCACTTGAGGTTATTTTCTATAACTACATGGGGGAGGGAGCCAGTGAGGCTATACACATGTTTATATATATATATAAACATGTGTAAACATAAAAGTAACCTAAGGTTCATTCTTGGTTTTAGACATTAAATACATAAAGTAATTGGAAATCTCCGGATTCTCTCCCTTAATTTCCTGAAGGAACTCCCAAGGGATTAATGGAGTTTTTTATCCATCTATCTCATTCTAAATTAAGTCAATTTATCTTTCTTTCTCCGTGTCTCCATACCAGTTGAGCCATGGACCATTTTGACCAATTCCTGTTACTCATATTAAGGAACAATATTCATTTAGAAAAAGTTGCCGTAGACATCAACTTTAAAATCATCAGATCATATAAACATTTGAAAAGAAACAAGTGACTTCTGGGAGAGCAACAGTTGGGGTAAAGGAAACCTTGGGATATTTGGAAAATATTTGGACAAGAATGGTAGTCCAGGAGGTGTGTGTGTGTGTGTGTGTGTGCCTGGGTGTGAAATTGAAGCAAGTCTGTTCCTGGTAATACAGGCATGAAATGCTGCATTATCAATTACTGAGTGATTGAGGGCAATCTGACTGTGTTTGCTGCCATTCAGCAGAGGAGAGGAGAACGTAATGGGTAAACAGCGATTATGCCAAGTCCTCCAGACTGAGAATGTTCATATTTACTGTGTGTCAATGGGACAACAACAGCTGTATTACTGCCTGTCAGTTATACAATATGCATTTCACTGCAGCCTGTCTCCAATTACCTAATTCGTATGAGAAGCACAATGGATTGGATTCTACTGCTGCATTTGATGGTGGATTGAGGGATTTTTTTTATTTCTCTTTTCTCTCAAGAACACTGTCATGTATTAAATTCTATTAATTTCAGTGGCAGTTGTTGACTTATTTTGTCTGAATGGCAAAATTAATTGACCTATATGCCACACTGCAACAAGCGAGTCATGCTAGCTGTCATGGAGAGCCCGTTTTAAACCTGCCACAATTCTGCTTGAAATTCTGAAAAGGGACAGCTTTTATCTTCCAGAAGCCAAACCTACACCATCTCCCCTCTGTCTCTCTGTGTTTCTGCCTCTGTCTCTCTCCCTCTTTGTCTAACCCACCACCTCCTGCTAAGTTAAGCTTGCTAAGTGATAGACCATGGCATGGGCTTCTTCGTTCAAAAGACAGGCGCATCATTAGGGAGCTGAAGAGTGCAGTTCCTGCCCCCAGGGGAGGGATGACAGCCAGTCACCGCCCTGGGGCTTACCTTACTTTGGACTATAGAAATCAAAGGCGTTGCTGTGCAATTTGAATAGAATAGGTTGAAACACTCTCAAAGCTTTTTTTTCTTCATCCTGTGCTGTTGCAGGATATGTAAAAATAGAGAACAAAATAATCTAGATTATTTTGAAGTGCTGATGAATAACCATGGAATGAACGCTTGACTACTTTCCTGATTAAAGGATTTGAGGTGGTTGAAAGCATTATAACAAACAAAAACTTGCTATGATGAAACAGATCTGAATATTTAAACACACCATCAAAAAGATAGCCAAGCACAGGCAAAAAAAGAACTAAACAAAAAAATACTAAATAAAGGAATACCAGGAATTTTACTCCTCATCTTCCTTCATCTCAACACCAACCATCTTCTGTCACCACCAAAGTTCCGCTGGAGCTCCTGTCAGGTGCAGCATTATTCTGCTGTAATGCTATTATGCTGCTGTTCCTGACAGACGAAGACTCTGAACTTCAGGAACACAGAGCCGGAGCGTGGTTCATACAACCTACATGTATTACTCTGCTGTTGCATTACTTTCCTCATGCCCGTCACCTAAAGTGGGAGCCCTGCAGTCTGAGTCCTATTTATGTTTCTTACTATGTAATAGTAAATTCATAATAATTCCTCTACTATCCAAACCAGTGGTTTCCAAAGTGAGGGTGGCTGCTCTTGGGTGGCACTACGTTGGGGTGCAGCAGCCCAAATACATTTCATTGTAATAAATTATTTTTAATTTAATGATTTATTTATTTACTTTGGCATGATATTAGTGACGTAAATAAGTGGAGTTTTAAAGCAAAAGCTGTAAATGTGTTGAAGTAGGGGGGCTCTGCAGTAGTCCTGCACATAAAAAGGGAGTGCCACAGAAATGGTTTTGGGAACCACAGGTCTAGACACATAACGGCGGATAATGACACATCATAAAAAGTGATTCAGAAAAGACTTCCTTTAAAAGGGAAAATGTTCTTTTTTTTCTTATGATGGTTATTTGCAAGAACTCTGAATTGAGTCAGACGTCTTACTTACTCTATACTCTATGATTTCTGTGAAAAGAAACTACTTTTTTTCCCCCTAAAGGAACCTATACATCCAAGAGCTTTTTAAATATTGCATCACTCCAGGTTACGATCATGTCTTGTTCTTCATCCATTTTCAGTCAGATGCACTGGTCGGTTCTATGAACCCCAGACCTCGACAGTACCGTCCGGTGGGTCTGCACATTAACGGACATCACTTATTCATTCACCTGCTGTGACTGATCTTCACTCCTTTGTGGGAAATAAACCGTGTCATTGAGAAAATGTAGGTCGTTCAGTCAGTGTTGGCAGAGGGGATTTAACATCTCCTTGTACAGAGAATGGAAAAGAACAAGTACGTATGTATGTGTTTTATGTTAAATTACAGGCTGTGAAAAACTACTGGTCACACAAGGGGCATGCAGGGTATGTGTAAGTGACATGATAGTGTCAGCTGGATTCATTTAATCCACATCTGAATCCACAACATCAAATACTGTATGTCAATGACTAGCAAAATGACAGAAAATAGATTTTGTTTCACAATTTCACATTCATTTCTGGGAGATAAAAACCCTGCTGCTGTCTGTGAGTGATGCTGCTTGTGACCTTTTTTAACTTTACCTCCTACCCTTGTTTGGTGACAGTTGTGGTCTACATCCTGTTTATTCTTTAAACGGTGATGTGATGTAATGTGTTTGATACATTCAAAACACCTCTAATCGTCAGCTTTAACCCATAGATGTCAGGTATACAGTAACTTGTTTTTTTGGTAACAGTCATGTTGGACCTAGAAGCATCGCCATCACAGTCATGTTTTGTCCATTATAAGTTGTTAACCTGCCAGAAAGACTACTTCATTGTGATTGATTAGATATATCTGAAGTCATTCAAAATACATTCAACAATGCAGTGATGTCCTCCGAATGTTTGTTTTGCTCCATGATATACAAATGGATATGAGAAGGGCAGGTAAAAAAAGCATCCTGTGACGCCACGGGTGACACTATTCACACTGTGTGAAATCATTCAGACTGAATGAACGATGATGGTTATAAACAGCCGTATCTCTCTTTAGAGCTGAGGCTGTGTCTGCTGTCGTATCCACAGCAGCTGCTGATTTAAGCTCAGAGTAAAGAAACACAACAGGATGGAAACAAAAATATAGTTTGGGAAAGTGATGTTTCTTCCGACTTTAACAACAACAACAACAACAACAACAACTGGCCTCAGACAGACAGACTCTTCCATACTGCAGTTTAGAGAAACAGCTACATGTGTAATCACTCTCTAACACCTGTGACGACAACAAAGTTGTGTGGCTGTCATTCGATTGTATTCTATGAATTTCATTGAGTTCTTTGGTAATTGTATGCAACTGGATAATTAAACTGAAAATAATGTATTTCCCTTTTAGGGAATTTTAAAAAATGATTAAAAATGGCTTATCTAAAGTGATAATGTCATTGATGACATCACATATACAGTACAATGAGACAATAGATATTTTGTCGATTTCATTCTTATTATCCTCCACACACGAATCCTGGTGCACATCTCTTCAGTCTACCCCCCATTTTTTTTCCACTTATCACACAGAAACTCCCCCTTTTTAATAGCTGCTGTAAATAGCTGTGACAATTGAATCTGCCAATTGAGAAGCTTATAACCATGACCAGCATTTGTCTGTTGATATCACAGTGTGAAACACAAACAGAAGCGATCAGGGGTATGTCAGTGCCCGGGCAACCGCTCCACTTTAATCAGTATTTTATTAGCGTCAGCCACAAAGGTATCAAGCTGCAAGCGGTGCAGACAAGTTTAATGTGCCAGTGTTCATCTGTTTCCACATTTGATCAGACAGAAGCTATTGTAGTTTGTTTTTAATGTTTTGACTCCAAGAGTTATTGTGTGCTACTTTAGTAGAACGGAAAACAAAAAACAAAACATATCATCATACATCATCAGTATATGGGCTCATTAACGGAGCGTCACAGAAGTGAATTGTCACCTTGTGTAAATTATTACATTTAGCTTACCTGCTCATTAGCAAGGACATTTGTTTTGCATTTCCCCTTGTTACAGGAATTTCTGTGCCTTTGCATTTTCACCAATAGCATCAGAGATGTGAAATTGTAGGAAAATTAACAGGTTTAGTGGCAGCTTAATGTATGCCACCAGCTGACTGCAGCCTACGGACGTGTGCATATACATACATGGTGAATTACAATGCTGTGCAACAGAACAGCAGGTGCGTGACTATAAAAACAATCCAACTCTGTTCCCTGGTTCGGAACATTATACAGCGTTAACAGTAAGGATGAAAGTGGGATCCACTTTGGCTCATGATCAGAAATGAACTACTTGGACAGCGTTCCTTCCGCTGACACGCGTGTGCGTCTTTATCGACGATGACAGGCCAGCCTACCGAGAAGAACACCTCAAGCACAGTCACACTTGTTATTGAATAAATAGAAATGGAACTGTGCCTGTGGCAATATGGAGGCCACAAGCAGACGTGGGATCTGACAAATGGAGTTTAACCTGGGGGTTAGTAAATGCCTCGCGCTGGTCAATAGAAAGTCATCACTTTGTTAACTGCAGGTTTTCAGAGAAGAGAATCTCCGAAAGGCTTAATCTCAAAATCTCTTCCCTGGCACTCAATTTATCTCCATTTATTATTTGTCGTTTCCATGGAGAACCTATTAGCACTTCAACAGTGCATTTATTTCAGCAGCCATTAAACAACTGTGAGAAATACATTTATCTCAACTGTCCAGTTACACGCCACGTAGCAGACACATAAGGTGCTACCGTACAGCTAGGTGGTGGCAAGACAGAAAATGCCCCCTGTTTATTTTGTGGGTATTCTTTCTGTGGCATTTTGTTTCCTCCTGTTGTCTCGCTCCGCTTATTAACATGCACTTAAATTCCCTTTGTTCTCTCAAGCGCTCATTAAAGAATTCAGTGCCTTCTGATGTCTATAGTTTTACATAATTAGAACCCAAGAGGGTTCCACATGTGCAGTAAAGTTCTCCATTTGTTTTACTCTGCATTAGAGGAGCAATTTGTTTAATTTCTCTGGAGTTTAACCTTGCTGACTGTGATGGAAAAGCACCTGCAAATCCTGTGCTCAGTCGGATCGCTGGTAAGAAAATAGCACCGATGAACGTCGGCTCGTCCCTGGTGTCCGTGGGATTATTGCAGCGTATATTTAAACAGCAGTCACAAATACATAAAGCCTCTCGAAGAACGCATTTATTGGCAAGAATGATGGTGTTTTTTTTGGGGTGGCTGCCGTTAGAAAACTTTCCGCTGTATCTGCTGGCTGCCGTTGTTTGTAGCTCTGCGGGTGCTGGGTTATCTTTTAACCAGGACATGAAACAGTCTCAGTCTCAGTAAAATTGTCATTTTCCAGGTGCTGCTAAGCAGAATTTTTTTTTTTTTTATATAGTGTCACAGATCCAGACTACAACTTTCCTAGTGTTCTCATTTTTTATGCTTGAGTTCAGGCTACCAGCAGACTGTAGCAGTATAATTATGCTACAGACATGGGACTAAAATTGATCTCGTCATCTTGCTGTAGAAAAAAAAAAAAACCTATTAACAACTAAGATGTGCTTTTAAATATTGTTCCAGTGCACCGTTTTATTCATTGTTATACCCTTCAGTACTCAATTAAACTATGCATTCCATCATGCATGTACTTCTGCTTAAGTCTCAGTGATGCTTGGTTACCCCTGAGTTATTCACCAACCAGCTGCCAGGCGCTCTGTACTACTACAGTACTACTGAAGAGAGCGAGGCATTTCAAAGGTGTCCCTCTGGGGCTGTACATTTCTTAAGTCAATGTAACAGTTTTGTCTTGGTAAACCTTTTGAAAACTAGTCGTATGTTTTATACAGACCAGTTGTGGTTTGTATTTCTGTTGGTAAATGTTACTAGTATGGGTCAGCACAGGCACGGAGAGAAGAGTGTAATATTACACTGGGCCTGAAGTGGAAAAATTGTAACTTTTTGTAAAAAATAAACCTAAACAAACTAAAAAAAAACAAAACAATCACATTACAGAGCACAGTTTGAGCAAACATCACATTTTTGTATTCAAAGTAAACTGCACTCAATTTGAATTATTTTAGTTTACTTTGTTTGGCATTGTGCTTTTTGTACATTTATGGAGTAAGACAATATAAAACATTGTCTTTAGCACTGGAACAATGATGCAATGATAGTAACTTAACTCTGCTATAAAATAACAAACAAAAATTTGTTTTGTTGCCTTGAACTGATCCACGGACCAACCTTAACCGAACTTGGAAACAAGACTGTAGAACAGCAGGTGCACTCCAAACTTTATATGAATCCATGAAAAGGAAATACTTCTGAATGTATTCCTGATGTCAGTAAATAGTTTCTTTAAATGATAATGAAAAATACTCGACTGTAGACTAGGGGTGATATTCCCCGAAGTTGTCGATCCTCTTGTACGTCTTAGTTTATTTGCCTTATTAGTGGGATCTCTACGTCTATCTGAGAAAGCTTGCAGACGAATTAAGTACAAGCTTTCTCAGCATTCGGTGCTTTTAAAATTCTCTACAAAAAAAAAAAAAATCTCCTTTGGATATTTTTCTTGTCATTCAAGTGTGCAAGGCCAAGTGTAAAGACGACGGCCGCTTGTCTGTGTGTGTTAATGTTCTTTTGTACACACAGATAAACTGGAGTACGTGTATGTCTGGGGTCTGGAGTACAGAGTACGTGGGATGGGGAGGGCCCTTATGCTATGATCCAAAGTGAGCGGCCCGCTGAGGAAAACAATAAAGCACGAATGACAGGAACAGATGGCTCTCTTTATTGTCCTGTGAAATGCAAACACTGAATATCTTTGCTTGGTGGGTGGCGTTATTATATATTTATTTCTTCCCTCCTGTCCCTATCCTCACTAATAGAGCTTGCAGCTGGCACCCACCCACTTGCAAGACTGAAAGGGCCAATAAAGGGTGGAGGCCAGACGCTTATTCTTCTCCTTGCTTAAGATTTAATGAGCAGTGACACTAGACAAATTTGACAAGGCATGGCACAAATGACCGAGCACGAGACAGAGCGATAGTCAAGTTTAGCTGCACTACATGAAATGGCGTCCTGCTCTACATTAACTTCCTTGAGAGATAATGCGCTGCTGTCCAAACTCCCACATCAAACGGTTATGTTGAGTAAATACCATATAATCGGTATTTCAACAGCAGAAACAAAGGATCCTTTAGTTTTGCAGACATTTACCACCTGCTGGGTGTTTGAAGCTTCTGCAGTGGAATCAAAGGTATGACGATCCTGGGACGACCTTTACATAAGATATAACTTATGAAATCGTCAACAAAACGTGAAACGACAAATGACCCTTTACTGTGGTACTGTGCACACATGATAAATCCTTATAATGCATCTTTGGTTAGCCTTCCACTGAAATATTGCTCTGTGCTCATTGGGGTTGGTCTATCTGGTCTATCGATTGGCTCTGGTCAAAAAATTCACAAATTAATTAACAACAACATTTTGTTGTCTGTCGATTTTGGCATTTTTATTTATTTTACATGGGAATTATCCAAAACATTTTTATATCAACAGCCAACGTCCAAGATGTACTAATTCCTAGAATCCATTTTTTCTTACACAATCACTTAAAATAAATAGGCTTCTTCCCTGTTACAGTCTTAGTGAACACTCAGATTGATACAGCAATAAAAAGCAAATATAGACAGTTTTCAGCTTCTTTAGGGAGACGACTACTTTAAGATTTCATTAGTCTCCTGTGAAGGTACCTTCCGATTCACTGCAGTTGTTATAAAGGCAGATCCTCAAACTCTCTGATGGCTTCCAGTGGAGCAGAGTTAAAAAACAGAACAATACTTTCTTGCTTCTCTGCCCTCACACAGCTTTTTGTTATATCATTACCTCATTTGTCTCTCTTAAACCCCCCTTACCCTCCTTCCTCCGCTCAGTGCTGCAGCCTTGCCTCTCTCTCTCCTCCCCTCTCTTATCTTTTGCCAACTCTCCCCCTCTTATCTCACATGTTCTCTCATTGCCCCTGTCTATTTCCTACCTCCCTTTTTTTTGTCCCTCCCGCTCCTTTGACATGTTTCCCCCTTTCTCTTGCAGCTCAAAGACCATATTACAGCGCTGGCCGTCCCAGTTTTTGCTGGGTTCATCGCTCCTTTCCTTGATAATTCCCCTGTATTAACTGGCTGGAGTTATTACCCGTTATATGAGATGTCTATGTTGAGAGCGCTTTATGAGATCCTGGTCTCTGTGGATAAGATGATGGAGTTGGCTAGTACTGTCATCCCCCAGCCGTATAATGGCATCAGTTGGGAAATACACAATGCCATGGATTATTGATAGAGCCATATCTGCACTTCTGCTGACAAATTCCTGGCCTGGGTTGAAGGGGCACGTAATCCTGAGGAATATCTCTGGTAATACGGCCGCCTCTGTGCAGTTACACCTCTGCTCTCTCTTTGGAGTACTTTGGTTTCTCTCCTCCCCTGTGACAGATGATCAGTCATTCCCAGTGATTCAAATGAGAGGGAGAAGATTTATTCCAACAATAGGTTCTCCCACACCGTCTCATATATGAGGTAAGCATTGCCCGACTAAATAGACCGTCTGCCTGCGCCCGCAACTCCCTACAAGTAAAACTGTGATTGTTTTTTAACAAGAGGATATAGGAGAGATCGCAATCAAATGAGGAGGACATGCAGAGTTTAAAAATTGATCATCAGAACTGCTGCCGAGTTCTTGCTAGCAAAATTTCTACACACAACGATAAGAAGTGAAAACACCTATACGGCAACGGAAAGTCCTTCTCTTATTAGGAGATCACAGAAGCATTAAAAAGAAGGTGAACAACAGTGAGGTACCAGTAATTCTCTGGGATCCTATTACACCCTCCACCCCCTTCTTCCTCCTCTAGTCGTCACTTAAACTGACACATGGAGGGACGCAGGCTCAGCAGCTGCGTTATGGCCGTCGTTTTTAGATTTGAGATGCATGAAATGCTGTTTGATGTGTGGCATGGTCAGGAGGAAAAACAGGAAATCAAATGCACGTGGGTAATCAAACTACTGATGCTAACGCTGTGGGCTCAGTAGAACGGACCGGCTGCTGTGTTTACACAGGCGCACAAGTCCTGCATTAAGTCCCCACCAAACTAGTCACATTACATTTGCATCTTTGTCTGAGAAATTGTATGTAAATGACCAGACAAGCATCTTGTTGTGGAGTGCTCTTCATTACTCATCTCGAGACCCAAGCCTCAGTAGCCATGTTGCTTTTCAGAGGAATATGAAATTACTTTCACATTGAGGGAAATCAAAGTCTTGTTCTACTGCAGTCCTCTGGGCAGCATTGTGCAGTATTGCTTTGGAAACTGGCCTAATTGGTATGTGTGGGCCAAACTCACCCCTACTGCCTGCAAGTAGCTGGCTTCATGTTCACATCAATTGGATTTGGTACAGCTGCCCTAGATTGTTTGTCTTTTGCAGTTAGGGTGTGTGTATAGTAACATCAAGAGTGCAAGCGTAAGCCCAGTCCCTCCTCTGTCTATCACATAAGAAAGTATGACTTGTGTCAAAGCAGGTCCTACGTGGCCACCAGCTTCACGCTGTATTTTGAGGAGGTGGGTTTGCCCAAATCCACTGAAAATACAGGGATTTGAAAACTAATGGCAGCAGCTTCACTCTGACAGACTATTTCACATCCACTCTGGAGGAGTGAGGCCTTCACTTGATCTCCTTGTACTGTATTTGGCCAGGGTTGTGCCACTGAATTAAATAAAAATAAAAAAGGAGAATTTACTAAGTCTCCTTTAATTTGCTTCAACACTATACACCAAGACAGTGGACAGCTTTTGTGATCTGTTTTGTCCAATAGAACCAGAAGTACTTTTTGCATCCTTGACAACAAACAAACTGCCATAATCTTGTCTCAAATTTGCAGCCATCTCTCGGTGCGTGATTCAAGCTCTAATCAAGATGTCCGTTTCAAATTCACCAAAGGAAACTGGTCATAAACTGTCTCTTTGAAACGTGGAGACAGGAAGTTTGTTCTTTCCACATTCTATGGCTCTGATACAAGCTCATCTTCAGGGGGCGTATGTTGAGTGAAAGCTCCCCTGTATACCACTGCCTTCTCTTCTGAGGCTGCAAATGCACACTGTGTAAATAATTTGGGGAGCATATTAACTCTGATTTTGTTGTTCAGCAAAACCCTAAGCACTGCCGGTAATGTGAACTGTACTCACCTCCAACATAGAGGCTTGCCGGAATTAGCTTGCGCCAGTAAGTTTTTTCCTCCCAAACGCACCATGGTGCAATATAAGTAGAGAGAGAATGTGATTACAAACACTAAGTTATTGCCACGGGCACAATTAAAACTTTGCAGACGAGCATTCCTGATTGCAAACTGAATCAGGTATGGTGTTGGAGGGACATACTGCTCGGTAATTGGTTAATTACAGAGCAGGAAGGCTTGCTATACAAGTATTAACTGGGAAATCTGCTCTACATTTTCTGTCAATCCCACGTGTAAACCCGACACAAGGGCAGCCCCTCGACTAAAAATAAGCTCATCAGCAATTTGAGGCTGTGTGGGCCATCTCTCATCATGATGGAACAGTGTTCACAAATGGGTGCTTGCCTTTCTCTCTCACACACACACCGCAATGCGATCCTATTAGAAGAAAAAAACAAAAAACACAAAGACTCACAGAATATCCTTTTGACCGCAACTGCAAATATGGAATTTTAGTCAAACAATTTGGTGAGTTTAAATACACAGAGGTTCGACACCTTGTTGTTGTGGGACATGTTTAAGGATACATCAGATTTATGAAGGACTGTGAAGAGCACAGTGCCAGTGCCTGAAGACAGTGACTAGCAGGTGTTTTTTTTTTTTTTTTTTACTTCACGTTTTTTGAGAAAACAGCCCAGAGCAGTACCTATCAGGGTTGCACACAACATGCATGTACTCTCACCACACACTCTGTATTTACACATCCACCTCCTGCCTCTGGAGGAAATGTTGCATTTTCTTAGTCAATGCCCTCAGTGCTGATCCTACAGGTCCTCCTCACAGACAGGTGTTCACTGTTGCTTGAGTAAATCAAAAGTGTTTTCTGTCTGCAGCTACACTTTGTTTTGATTAAAGCAAAGCCACGGGCAAAAAGCTGTCCACACGCTTTCTGTGCATGCTCCTTTTTTTTTTTTGACCTTTCTGTTCAGTAAGTCTTCTTAGGAATGTGGACTTGACACAACGTGACATGTTGCCAGGTCAGTAAACATGGTGTGTTTTGGAGATGAAACTGCAGTGAGCTGAAGAAAAGCTGGAGATTTAATGTCAGCTTTGATTCCTCATCATCCATTATCGTTTACAACAGTGTCCATAAATAATTTAATGTGTTTCCTTTTCTCAGGTCTTTGCTAGTTTGATATACAACTGCAACATTTAACCACAGTTCACTCATGAGCTGCATATTTATGTGTTAACATCTTATTTGCTTGTGAAGAAAAACTCAGCATGTAACACAGAAGGCAAATGCTGTGATTTGTATTACATCTCATAGTAACTGACTGTGTAATAGAGTATATACTTAGCTACAAAAAGTACATGTCTAACAGGATCCTTATGCAGTACATTTTCAAATTTTATTATCTGGAAAGTGTTTTTTAAATATATTAAAAAAATACGAGTCCCTTATTCATCTCACAATGGGGAAACATAGGCTGCCACAGGAGGCTGTAAGTGCTGTATTTTCTGCACTATAAGGCGCACTTTAAAGCCTTTAATTTTCTCAAAAATCAACAGTGCGCCTTATAACCCAGTGAGCCTTATGTATTACTTCTGGTCTGGTTGCACTTACTG
This sequence comes from Cynoglossus semilaevis, assembly GCF_000523025.1. Taxonomy (NCBI): domain Eukaryota; kingdom Metazoa; phylum Chordata; class Actinopteri; order Pleuronectiformes; family Cynoglossidae; genus Cynoglossus; species Cynoglossus semilaevis. Next base: position 4,739,054 of record NC_024309.1, on the reverse strand, counting down.
AGCTCGAACCACAGAACTCTTTATTTCTCCCTTTTTAATTGATGCAGGCAAAACACCCTGTCTACAAAACAACATCCGCACGGAACAGCGTCAGAACAACAATACAGTAACCATCCAGAACTGGAGGGGCGAACTAAAACAGCATCCTCCAGTATCCAACTTAGGTCACTACCATTTTCCACAAATCTCTGTTCCTATTGATCTACGACGATCGCTGACTGTTTTGTTTTGCTTTATGTGCCTTATAACCCAGTGCACCTTATGTATGGAAATAGACCCATTCATTTATATTGCACCTTATAATGAGGTGCATCTTATGTGCCGAAAAATACGGTATATAGTTCCCCTGCGGCTCAAACCCAGGACCTTTTGTTTGTATAAGGTGGATGTGTAAGACAGGTATTTATCCAGTGATAACCCTTAAATTTAAAGCTGTTATATAAATGTTCCAATGTGAAGCATTCCCCCCTTTCCTAAATAGATCGGGGGCAGCTCAGGGCTATTTTTATCTCCCACACAAACACAATCATCTCCATCTCTGTTAAATCACATCAGAAATAAATAAATGATCAAGATATTTAGTGTAACATCTGTTTATGTAGCTGTGTCTCAGATTTATCTGGCTGTAACACGTGATGAGTGGCAAATTTAAGATTAATGTGGCGTAAAGACAGAAAATTAGTAGCCACTAAATGGATAGTTGGTGAGAATGTGTCTGTTGAATAGAACGTTAGAACTGCAATGCAGAAAAAATGTAAGAAAATAAAAGAATAGGTGTGGTCACATTCTTTTGGCAAACACTTTGTACATGTTGGCAGCCAGACAGTAGTCAGGTGACCTCACTGTGACCTTTCCAACTGTTCTGTTGATGTCCATGTTACTCACATTCTGCACCTAGATTTGTTATTACAGTATTTTTGTGGTACATTACCATCATTTTATTTACTCATTCAATCCTATAAGAATATTTTCTCATCCCTCCTTTTCATGCTGTTCTGCATTCTGGACATGTCACCAAGTGGTCCAAACCGTCAGGGTTCCACAGGTACACAGGGTTTGCACCGCCCACACAACCATCAGATCCTCTGCCAGCTCGGCTGGGACAAAGAAAAACTGCTGTTGTTTCGCAAACACAAGCCATGAATAAAATGTGAAGATTTGGTCATTTGCTTACAAAAAAAACAAAATAACTTTAAAAATTAATTAAAAAAAGCTGTATAACTTCTCATACATTGTTTAAAAAAAACAGAAGCGAAATAATAGACAGTGTTGTATAAACAATAAGACAAGTCCAGCGCTGAGATAGTACAGGAGGGGAAACCAAATGTGAGGATTTGCTTATTGGTCTTTGCATAATTACCATTCCTGTATAATTACAGTCATGTAGGCAATTTTATTCTCAGATCCCCTCTACCCTTTAAAATCTAAATCACTAGGCTGCTGCCACCACAAAAACAGAATCTTAGAGCTGGAAAGAAGAAAAAAAAAAAAAAAAAAAAAAAAAAAGTCACACAACCCACACACGGCTCCATCATCTGATAACAGCGCTGAATGATCTGAAGTAATTTATTGTGTCACTTGCACATAGAGGCTCAGAGGGTTACATCATTGGCAGTATGACCTGGTGCCTACAGCTAATATCCTGTAGATTTATAGGATGTTTTCTCCCTGCGTTTGTTGCCTTCCCTTCCGTAGCAGTGCCAAGAGGTTATAAACTGTGGAGAATTCTACAACAATCCACACCTTTGTTACAACACTGTTAAACAAACAAGCATCAGGCATCATCATCAACCCTGCCCATCAAACGATGGGTTTTGACGACTAATTGACGACTAGTGCCACGTGTGGAGATAAAGAAGGGACAAAGTGATAAAACATGCATAAATACAGACAGATGCTGGGGCAAGACTGAGCTTAACTAGACTTTGCCGTTAAAGCAGAACATGCATATGACAAAATGTTTTCATGAACTATAGACCAATAGCCTCCAAAGTGGGAGGCGCAGGCCTTCTAAGGGCCAGGGTGGGATAACTTTTTGGCTCATGGGCCAAAATGAGTTTCTGTTTGCTGGGTGAATGAATATAAAATAAAACTTACAGTAATAAACCTACATTTTCCAAAAATAGTTTAGCATATTTGGCATCTCCCTGGTGCGGGAGTATGAGAAAACTTCCACTTCTCGTGGCCTTCTCAGGCCCGATTCAGGTGGTTTCATTTGGACCTATGGTAGCAAAGCTAGTTGGTCGAATTATGGATAACATTCTTAGATAAATGCGTCAATGTGTGTGATGCATTTAATTGCTGGAGAAAGGAGAACGTCAACGTGTCCAGCCTGGTTGCCAACTAATAATAGTTATGTTCACATTCAGCTCAAATTCATGCTCCACAAGAGGCACGTGTGTTTGGTGTCACATCTACTGAGGACCATTAGTTTAATTCAGATCCCTGTGAGTGCATGTGCATGAGCATGCATGTGTTGAAATCCACATGCCAGCTAATTTAGATTTAGAACAGTACAGCTGCACTTCAAAAGGATTACTGTGCTGCAGCCCACATATTATCCATATACGGCCTGTTTGTGACTGCAGTGTATGGATATTTGCATACTTGAAATATGAAATTGCTCTCAGCATAATTATACCCGTGGAGAAGTGGAATCTTTGTGAGTGGTGAGGAAAGCAAATGGCACCCGGCCAAGTCTGGGATTTTTCACATTTCATACTTATTATATTTGCTTGTGGGAAATTGATTTTTTTTTTTTTTTAAGTCAAATTCATCATTTAAACACATGATTGACAGATGTTAGAGTTCAGGGTGAAGGTGAAGGTGAAATAAAACAAAAAAATAAGGGATGACAGATCCTGTGTGAACACACACGCACACCTCAATGCTGACTGTTGAGATAAATAAATGAACATCCACAGTCCCTCTCCACCCATAAAATATAACCCACAACCCTTCCCCAGGTTGTTGTGATTTGGAAACAGCTGTTGTTGTGGTGGATTCGCTGTCTCTTCCAGATCACGTTTCCCACCTCCGCTTCTCCCCTGGGAAGCCCTAGTAATAGTTTTGTGGTTGGGAGGGGTTATGGAGTGAGATGGTTTTTGGGAGGAGAAACCTCAACTAGTTCACTGTCAAAGCTTTTGAGCCCAAGGTGACACGAGAGAACCTGTACATGCTGTAAGCCCACATTCTGTAGTGGAATGCACTGTTTTTTGCATCAATCTCTTGGACAAACAGTACAGGAAACAAAGTAGAAAACATTTTTGGAGGGTTTTTTTAAAAATGTGATGCTGCATCTTATCGTTGGAGCCAACTCCAATTGTGTACAGTTTAAGCATGTACTCTTCGTGATCTCTGGAGCCATCACTACTGACGGCATACAAAAGAAAAATGTTCCATTTGTAACTTTGAATTTCTCCCACTCCTCCTTCAGTTCCTATCATTTACATAGCTTCTACATTATTGCTAATCTCCTCCACTATCTCCACAGATATTCTTCTCAAATAAGAAGCTACAATTCATCCTCCACTGCTAACTGCTATTTTAATCATTCCCCCTTTAGACTCACTGATAGGTGCGTGTCTGTACAGAGAGCTAAATAGTTTGCATCTGTGGGAGTTGAGAGATAATATTTTACCACTTCTGGGAGTTGAACTTTGGTAATCACTTTAAAGGCATAGTTCAACAATTTAGGAAACTGAATTACTGTGCAGTGAATATTTCCTGTGTATAAAGTGCCTCTGAGCCACATATGGATGAGTCACGTTAGATGTTAAAACTCAAATGTTGGATTAATGTGCATCACATCTAAATTGCTCATTTTATCCAGGGAAGTGCAGAAACAGCTTTAGTGTGGGGAGAACAGCACCCTGGATTTTCAAATATGTGCAATCCAGTTTCCAGAGCCTACAGGTGACACAAATGAGTTGATTTTAAGAGGCAGTCAACTGCTTTCTCACTCGATCCGATAGAGTCATTGACTCCTATGAGTTAATAAGGTATTTGATACCATTGTAGTCAAAATGTAGCAAGACAGTTTTGTGCACGTTAATTTGGCAAGACTGCTTAAGTGCTGCACAGAGTATGGTGCCATGGGATCAGCGAAAGAGAAACGCACATGATGCCCAAGAATGTGACTCTCTCAACTATAGATAATGACATGAACAACACATGTAGCTGGTTGCTCCACAAAGGAATCAAATATTTGACCAGCAACCACCAGATGTCACATGGTCTGATTCTTCAGCCATTTTAAAGCAGTGAATTGGTATGCTCTCAGGTAAAAAACAGGTGTGAAAGGACATGAACGCATTCCAAAGCAGGAAAGCATGCACCAGATTTAAAAATTAGATTTGTTTTGCACGCACACAGACACAGTTGAGTTGAGGAACAAATAACCATTGCTTTGCAATGTAAACACAATCATAAAGCAAGACTAGTTCCAGCCTCTAATGTGATGTGATAGAGTTCTGTTCAGGTTTATCAACCAAGGGGTCAAGGAAAAACAAGAAGCAAACCAGTAGGAACAAAAAAAATAAATAAAAAAAAAAAAGCCAATGACGATGGAGAAAAATAAAAATAAAATCAACAACATTTCTAACAGCAGATAGAAAACACAGAACAGCACAGCAGGTGAGACAAGTTTAAAAAAAAAAAAAAGAAAAAAAAACATTTCACAAGAACACAACACACTGATCCACACACATTCAGCCACAACAACCAACTGAGGGCTGGAGAGGAAGGACTTTTATGCAGCAGGGAGTGGGAGGTGGCTAATTAAGAGATTGGCTGCAGGTGTGGAAGGTGGAGGGCGGGGAAATTAGACAAAGGGTTTAGACAAACCTGCTTAACACACTCACACACACACACTTTTGTAGGAGCTCATGGTAAAACAGTTTGAAAGAGTAGAAAGCCATTTTGATGACCAAAGGCCCACTCCAAACTCCAAGTTTTTTGCAGTTGGTAAGTTGTGTTGTGTGTGTGTGTTGATGTTTGTTTTGTAATGTTTCTGTAGCCGTTGCGGTATGAGAATAAACCCTCACTTTTGTATGTAAACAAGTATGTCTGTTACAAATGTCACTGCCAGTGTATCTCTTCCCGTGTCTCGCATTTAACTGGTTTGCACGAAATACAACCACTAGGGGGCACCACACAGTTTAAAATAAATATATGTATACATATATGTATAGGTTAACGTTTTTGGACAATAACAAATATGGTTAGCTTCTCAGAAAGAGGTCTCAAAAAAGAGCAGCACGTACACCGCAACAAGAACTTTTCCACTATTCCTGTTGTTACTCGTCTTTATATCTTTCTTGCAGTTCCTTCTATGGTGCTCATGAGCTATACTGGGCAACACTGCCCCCACGACTTCCAGTGGTACTGCTTAATATTATATGTTGAATTAGGGCATCCGCAAGCTCTGCGTGTGCATTAGGCCCTCACGTGTGTATACGGATATTGTTTGTGGAAGGAGAATATTTCAATTCGCCTTTGGCGTCCCACCATGAATCCAAGGTTTACGGTTACGGTTGGCTGGCTAAGAAAAAAAAAGTCATTTTTTCCTAAATAAGTCATTTTAAATTCAGCACTCTGAATATGTTTATTGCCATTGTCTGTGGAATACACTGCAGCTTTTTTTTTTAATAGTCTGCCTGGTGTGCACTCATCAATCATAGAGGAAGAGCAGCCCTCTCGCTCTCTCCACTGCCACACGCTAACCGAGTTACAGGGCTCTGAAACTAACTCCAAGTTTTGAAATGTGATAAAAGTAATCAAATTTCTTCCAGTCAGTATCCTTACAGATGTGAATCGATGACATTAATTACAGCATATTATCATACACCGCAAATGTGTTTTTGTTCATCCTTATTTATGAAAGAAGCCTGATAATATGCCAGGAGGGTTAGGAATTTGGGGAATTGGTGGCACGAGTGCAAAAGCAGAAAAAAAAGTACACCCACCGCTCCCTTTACGTATATATCAATATACATTATCAAACACAAAGATTATTCCTCCTTTACGTTATGTACCTTTCTTGAGGAGCTACACAGACTGTGTCATTGAGAATGACAATGGTTTGTTTGCTAGATACAGATACGTACAGAACATTTTCCGAGGGTTGTGTTACCTCATGAAACCCAGAGGCACGGATGCCAAGAAACAGCTTCTGCATAGCATCGGTGAAAAAAAAGAATGAAAAAATTGAGCCTCTGGGGCAATGTAACATTTTCTTCCCACAAAACAGGAATCCAAAGGCCTGAGGTGACAGAGCTTCTAACTAAGACGGAACACTTTCCCTAACAGACAAGCGACATTAGCGAGGCCAGTGATGCAGGACTAAGGCCCCATAATTGTTTGAGTTTCCTTTATTGTTCTCTCCTTACAGCATATGGAGAAGAAATTACGCTCACTCAAAGACAAGTCATAGGGAAAATGAAAAATAGAGAAGCACTCCAATTATGGTCCAGTTCATTTAAGCGTTATGACAAAGGAAATACTTGTTACACCAGTGTTTTCACAGATTGAAGATTCCCCAGTGGGTGAGACTGCTTAACTGCCATTTATCTTTGTTATAAATCGTAACAACAGAAATGTAATGAAGTTGACACTTTTCTGTAGGAATATCAATTCAAATGGGATTCCAGACAATTTAGCATTTTAATTACTTCTCTTCAGGTTTGTGTACATTACAGTTAAAGTAACATTCATTTTGCTCCCAAATCATTGTTGTTTTCTGCCGGACTGTGTTGTACAGCCAGCACTGCATAGCATTGCCCTGTGCTTCAAATAATGTTGATTGGATACACTTTTTGACACAGACGTACACAGTGCAATTGTGTATTAGTCATTCATTTGCGTTGTTGTTCTAAACAGACTAATTACAATTATGATACTATCATCCTCATCTCTTTATCATTGCAAATCTATGAATGTTTAGATTCAATCCTAAAAGCAAATCAGACAAATGGCTTTTCTTTACCATTCGTACCCTCCGTGCGAGCTTTCACATTCTAACTGCAAATCGACATTATCAATGAAATCTTGAAGTCGTTGCCCCCGCGACTCGAGGAAAGGAAGAAAAAGCCTGCGATGTTAAATCAATTATCCCAAATAATTCCAACGATGAATGTTTCTCATTCCAAGACACGTGTAATTAGATATGTTTGCACGGAACACAAAGATGTGTCTTGAGATGGCAACATTTGGCAGACACAGAATTTGTATTCAGCACAGCCATAAGTGTGAGCCTGCTGGTGAGGCGAAGAGTGGACAGGTTAAGTGGTTCCAAGCCAGTGAAGAAGAGATGCAGACTCTGATGGCTCGGAATGAGAGTGACGGCTGCACGCTGTGTGAGTGTCAGGCTGGCACTCGCTACAACTACTGGTATTAATAAGACTGGGCTAAGATGAGCTTTGGGACAAGGGTGGCTCAACACGTGCCGGTGCCGCTGGTGGGCAAGTGCAAATGAAATTAATGGGTAAGGGAAATCAAGTGAGTGAGCCAGAAATCAAATTACCAATCCGGCACTCAAACAAATTAGTTGGGTGCCAAAGTTGTAATTGATAGCAACACAGGTCCACGCTATTGGATCAGACATTATGATCTAGCATGTGTCGTCTCTGATGTGATTTGCTGCTGCGTTATTATGATTAAATATTAATGATGTGTTGATCACAGTGTCCCTCCTGGTTCTCTAGGTCTCCCTGAAGAACAGAACCTACAGAACAAAACCTCCTCTGTAAATGGAAATTAGTCTGGTTCATAAAAGTGTAAACGCTGAATGTGGTTAAAACTACTATTACTATCTGCGGGTTTGTTTGTGTGGAGCTTTTGACACAGGGCTTTTTTTTCCCCCACGTCGTACTGGAGAGGGCTTTTACATAATAAATCAAGACGCTTTAATAAAATATAATGATCAGCTAAAACTGGTTTTAGAAATCAAACACTCCAGTGTGTCTCAGCAAAATGCATATCTGAGGGCGTAGCCACTATTCTACATTAAAGATGTTACTCATTCCTTTATTTTAACCCTTTACTTACCAGTTATTACAACTTGCACATAGAATGTTTGATGAACAGTATATCTTGGTGGCTGTGTTTCGTTGTACACAACCACCAGTGCAAAAAATAAGAATAAAGCCTTAGGGAGTCAATTATTTATCAACTATCAAATAAAAGAGAGCTTTCGCTCGTACTGTTGCACTTCAAGGAAAATACTGAAAGCATTTAGTCCTAGTACATACATTTTCATGAACAGGTTTTCAGGTCTAGTTTGGCCATGATATGCAATCATTTATCTACTACAGTGTAATGTAAGTTTTGAGGGGCAGCTGAAGCCTCTTCAGGTCTGGGGTGAGGGGTGGGGGTTGATCCTGGATAGTTCACCAGTCAGTAGTACCAGTCAGGGGCCACATACAGAGACAAACAACCATTCAAATTCAATGGTCATTTTAGGGTGTCCAATAACCACGTGTGTTTGAAATGGAAAAACAAATAAAGTCCAACTGGCTACAATTTGGACTTAAACCAGTGATCTTCTTGCTGTAAGGCAAGAGCGCTAACCGCTCTACGACAGTGTGCAATGTTGCTAATAATCAATAGACGATCTGAAATATTTATATGTAATGTCATTTTTTTGACAACCTGAGATAACACATACTGTATATTTGTGTGTATGTTTGTGTACTTGTGTCTGGGGGCATCTCTGTTGTGTCATGGAGCGTCCTTCTTTGTGTGTTTACAGTGCGGAAGCCTTGCTGAGAACACTAGGATGGCAATCTGTGACACCATTGACAGCTGGCATGTAAACATTGACAATAAGTCAGTGATAAAGCCTCCCGCAGGTTTGCCCTTTTCTTACCTGCGCAGACCTTGGCTGCAGTCTGCTTCTCCCTCCACGGCCTGTTAAGGTTTTGCGGCGCCAGTGCTCTTTCAGTTCATGGACCATTACAAGTGCTAAGGCCGTATCCCAAGCAATGCAGGGCCGCTAGATGAAGTGGGATAACATAGAGAAGAGGAAAATCACCTGGAATGAGCTGTGGAACATGGAGTTGAACATACTGAGCTTTACAATCAGAGCCACGTATGATGTACTGCATTGAACATACTGAGCTTTACATCTCTGGTTTGGAGTGGACCCAGCCTGTCTCCAGTGTGCTTCTCCAGGAACCAAAGCACATTTTAGTAGGATACAAAACCAGCCTCACACAAGATACACCTGATGCCACAACGAAGTGCTTAACTGCTTAGCAGCGCAACTGGAAGTGAGGAGGGTCACCACCAATGCCCTGCCTGTAGAAGCAAGGTCAACCCTTCAGCAACCAACATCATTTGTCCAAGAAGGGAAGAAGCAAACAACCAAACTGGAAGTTTCGGACCAAGAGGACACCCCCAACTTTTTCTTAGGAGAAATCCTCCACTCGTGTGCTGATTACCAGAAAACTGGCATTGAGGTAAGTAATGGGTATCGATTAGTGGGGATTGAAACATTTAGTCCTACTACACATACTGACCAAAGTGTGTTTATAGTATGAAGGCAAAAGTCATAATTATGTTTTAAGCCTGTCATAGACATGTAGACCTTTTTCTTCTCAATATCAAAAATTCATATTCAAAATTGCACTAACATTGCATCTGCTCACTTCAGTTATATGTACTGTATGTAAATATCTATTATAATTCATAAAAGATATTTACAATAGTCCATATGGCTCGTGTTGCCGTGAACTGTACTAACACCCCTCACACTGGGTCATTGACTGGCCCAATAATCTCACACTCCCCACTGTCCTTGGTCACATGGAGGACACTTATGAGAAACAATTTGCTTTTTGAACATAATTTGTCAGCAAAGAAATTGCACTTCATTTGCATATCATCCTGCTAAGTCTTGCCTTTGTTTTGACAGATAGCTTTCATAAGTCACTGGTAAAAACCTTCAGCGGACGTTTGGGGGTTTTACTGTCACATAGGCTCCATCTGTTCAGTTTGGTGGGGTTTTTATGCTGTGCCATCATTCACCTCCCAAAAGCAATAAACACTATCACTTGACGTTCTCCATTGCTCTCTCTCTCTCGCGTTTTGTCTCTCTCTCTCTCTATCTCTCCCTCCCGCGCGCTTTGTCTCTCTCTCTCTATCTCTCCCTCCCTTGAGAAAAAGTGGTGAAGGTCTTTCTTTTTAGAAGAAAAAGACAGGTAAGCAAGAAAATAGCAGTTTACTGGAAACACAGAGGGTTTGATCTATTACAGCAGTTAAAGGTCATACTTCACACATTAATATTACTTCATTTTTTCTTCTAATGTTCTTGACTCATTAGGAATATTTCTCAGAGTGTTTTGTGTTTCTTTAATGATGCCATGCCCACTCAAAAAAAGGGGTGAACTGACTTCCAGCAATCTAGGCTGTTGTATGTGCTAGTAAAACTCTTGCTGTTTGATGGTTAGATAATTAATGAGAACTGGGTAGAGCCACATGTCCCTGATCAATTAATGAATGTAATTTTTTATATACTTTGTTAGTAAGGATTTGTAAACGTAAATAATTGTGTCTACACATTTATAACAACATTAACAGCAGTTATTGAAGAAGCCCGGAGAGATGGGAACTTCTAAGGGTGTCCATTAAGTCCCATTTAAGAAACTAAACTAGCAGTAAAGGCTGGATGTACAAAGAATGGAAAGTACTTGAAACAGTTCTTGTTTCCTACAAGTGCGGTATCATACCCTCCACTTTACCTTAACCATAAACTAACTCTAAACAGCATCTTTTGGGGACCAAAATTAAAGTTTGACTTAATACTATGACCTTAAACATGATTTTCTCAGCAAAAATTTGATTTTTTTTTTTACTAGGACTTTAACAGACCATAAGTTCCCATGAATCCAGGTTGATTTCTTTGTTTACCTTAGGTTACATAAGAATACCTGACTGTCAACTGCTGGAAAACAGGCTTCTTTATTCCAGGGTGGATAAATATATCCCGTCTTAGTCAATACAAGTATTGTATTACAGAGCTTTATTGATTTGTTTAGGTGCAAATAGTTCAGTAATAGGAGTATAAAAGTTTGCTGTTTCAAAGACATCCCAGATAAATACCTGACATAACCGCTGCTAATTTGTCTCTTTAATATTGCCTAATTCGCAGCACAGATCCTACGTTTGCACACCACCAGCAGAATGATTTATGAACTCTGCCCACGACAGACATTAGGGATGAGATACAATTGTTTTCCCAAATCAAAATAAATGGGTCACACAAGGTTCTCATATCATCAAATACTTTGCAGTAGAAAGCCATCCCTGCAATATTGACTGTATAATAGAATCATATCAAAGGGGTGTCCATTTAAACCAATGGATTTGAGCAATGCGAACACCGTATCACAAGTCATGCATCACAATCACGACATTACCTCAGGTTGAGGACAAGACCGATTTCAAGGACTCCAGATTGATACATTTGTTGTCAAAGAGTCAAGACAAAATACTTTCTCCACTATGCGTACACGCTGATATTTCGTCTTATCAGCACAAATCACGCAGTAACTACCAGTGATGAAGTAAAATTACTTTAAAACAATATTAATTAAGACAAACTTCTGGCCAAGTGTCCGACTCCACTAAGATAGTGAATGAATGTCTTATGACAAATGAAAGCCCTTCAGTGCTTCTGTCAAAAACAAGCTCCACCACATGCCGCACCTATTAAAAATCTTTTTCATTTCTTTTCCCCACCATCAATCTCCCTGTTGTTGTAATTTCGGCTTTGTCATGTCCACTTTGTTCGATTAGAATCCACATATTGTGTGACTATATCAATTTCCTGCAGCTGAACCAATGAAATTACTTCCTTTAGCCGTTTGGTCTTGGCAGGATTCTATTGGAGAGCCTTAACCGCTGCAGCCAGGAAAACAGAGAGTGTAGGTGTACGGGCCGAGGGCAGAGGACTGGACTGTAGGAGAAATTCAGCCGTTATCAATCACCAAACTTGGTAGCTTTCATAAAACAAGTTTGCCTGGTTGTCTTGAAAATAATTCTTGTGAAAGTGAAGGACATGCTGCCGTTTGGTTCAATGAGTGTGTCTTTATCTGTTCCTTGTGAACAAAAACACATTATTATCATTAGTGAATTACAATGTTATAACTAAAGTAGGGTTTGAGGACCAAGTGGGGGTATGAAGCCTTGCAGGTAAAAGATCAGATGTTTGCATGTTCGCTCCAATGTGCATGTAAAATTCTCTTACATGCACATCTTACATACTCTGTTGGCAATGTATCTCTGTAATTCATTCAGTGACTAGCTAGCTTCCTCAAACCTTTCTGTATTCAGTCCCATGACATCACAATTTTTGACCAAATAACTAGGCTACCCATAGAAAATGTAGTGACATAAAAGTATTAGAAAAATCTAAATCTAAACAGTAGGTTTAGTGCATTACAACACAAGCATAACTCTACATTACACATTTTAATCATAAAGCGATTAATCAACATGTTAAAATCTTCAAACCATTGTTTACAGACAGCAAAAGTAACAGTGTTTCCTCTGAAAAAAAGACATTAAGTTATCATTCAGTAACACTGATGGTGGATTCATTAAGGTAAAAGTAAAAACACAAAAACCTCATATGCTGATTGCTAATTGTTTTTTGTTTGTTTTTTGGTCCTGTCCCATGAGCCTAATTTGATGAGAAACATGCAACAAGAGATACAATTTTGAAAAATAATTTTACTAAAAAATGTCATTAACATTTTTTAGCATTTGACCAAAAAAAGATTTTGACACAAAATTTTAAAAAGTCTAAAAGATTTCTTTAAATGTCCTAACCCTAATCCAACCCTAACCCCAATTCTAACCCTAATCCCAAACCACATTAGGGAGCGTAGAATCAGATTACAAAATCCAACCCTGACATTTTGAATCCTCTTCTATGCTCTCTGACTTTTATAAATACACAACAGATGAGAAAGTTCATTTTGACGCATATTTGTTTTTTATTTGGTTTTGTTTTTTTTAACCAGTCTAGACAAAGCAGTGCTTTCCTCAAACACACCAAGGTCACTAAGTCTTTCAAGGGCTTATTATTTGCTAAAACACAATATTATGTGTGCTGAGTAAAACAATATTGACATAATTCAAGGCCACAGTGTTTCTCCGGTGTTTTTCCCTGGCATCGTTGCCTGTGAATCACACAATCTGATCTCTGTGGGCTCATTGATCCATCATTGAAAAAAAATACCTGAAGTGAAATCATTTATTTTGCACCAGTTAGTATTGTTTCATGTCTAATATGTCATCCTTTATGAGGCAACACATCTGTTTCCAAACCAATGCGTAACTGCTTAACAACCACTGTATATAAAATATATATTTAATATACGTGAATATATTTATTTCCACACATATTAATGGTAGAAAATACAGAATGTAGTTCTATCCTGACTCATTTCATGTTTGAGCGTAAAGTGATGATCAATTTACAAGTTGTCTGAGTCCTGGGGTTTGTGTTCATTACCAGAATTACCACATGACAATAATGCTAATTGGCCAATTCCGGTAGATTAATTGGATAGTAATTGATAGTATCCTGAGGTTAATGTTTGTCAGAGAGATAAATGGAGGGATCTTGTGTGTCTAAGCCCTCAGACACTGGGAAGAACGACAACTGGAACAAATATGAGAGAAGCACGTGTCTCCGACTCACATATTGGATTTGTCATGGCGGTGTTTTTACTAACCCCTAATTTTTAAAAGATGTTTTATTTTTTATTATACATAATAAGTATTTTTCAACCTTTCATTAAATGTAGTGTGTAAAGTCAGACATATGGCAGCATCATTGAATCAGTAAATGTAGTAGATGTTAGTGTTTTTGTTTTTTGTTTTTTATTTGACTTTTTCCATCCCACACTGGTTAGACACACCTGCCTCATATCAGCTAATCACACACCTGATCAGCTTCAGCTCAGGTGTGTTTGGTTTGGAACAATCACTGTGGTCACCCTTAATGGGGCCTTAAACCAACATTTTCCTGCTGCTGCTGCAGATGATAATGATATTCTTCATTATTTGCAATTTTTAAAACAAATCAACAGTCATTTTGAGTTTAATTTGTAATGTTACAAGCAGTTAGACATTTTTGGTTTCTAGAGAGATGACAGATCCCAAGCAGAAAAAAAATGTCTTATGAATGCAAGGATTCCATTTGTTTTATTATGACAGCATTTGTCAAAAGCTTTTGGGAAAAGGTAAATAAAAGAATGAAATGTGTTCTTTTGTGATTTGTTTTCAATAAATATATAAAAAGTAATTCCCTCTCCTACGGTTGCACAGGCGAAAGGAGACTTGCTGGCAGAGCGAGGGAACAAACTCTACCTCGTTGTCAGTCTGCCATCTGCATTGTTTTGTTATGACACTTCAAACATCTGGAGTGCACTTTATGTTTTGAAGCATCCAGTTTTCCACAGGAAGAAATTACCAATCAACGGGAAAACAGCTGTGGCCTCCGGCTTGCGAGGGGGATTTGTGACTGCAGAGTTGCCAGTTTGACTCTCTCGTCCACCTGGGAATATTTGAGTTGGGGCAGGGGAAGGAGAAACTGTTCTTGCATTGACTGCTGCTGAAGTGTCCATATGTAGAGATTGGTATAAGGCTCACAGACCATCCTCCAGTGGCAGCTCCAGCACTGCTGCCATGTATGGAAACCCCGGGGCTTTTAAACACATAAAACATCGCTCAGTGTTCTGCACTGGAGACACAGCCTTTACTAGAACTTTTTGCTGCTGTCTAGGAAATATTTGGATTTATACTCCAGTTTTGGCACATTTTTTAGAATATATTTTCACATAAAATGTATAGAAGTATTGACAGTCACATAAAACTAAATTAATTTCACAATTTATTACTTGTGGCTAGCTGTATCTGTATATACTGTTGCTGTAACAGTATACTGTGTATTTATTTTATTTTGAACTAATGAACTGAACTCATTTTGCTGTGGACGACGTGTCCTTTGTCTTTAGGTTAAGGTTCTAAAATGATTACCGTATTTTCTGGAGTATAAGTCACAGTTTTTTTCATCCTTTGGCTGGTTTGTGACTTATACTCAGGTGCGACTTATATATTAAAATATATTATTTCACAAATTTGTTATATGACAGCCGCTAGAGGGCACTTTTCCACAATTATCTCTAAGAAGTCTGAACTAACCTTTTTCCCACCTTGAAGTGACTAAATGCTAACAGATAGAACTCTAAAATGTGTTAATATTTGATAAAGGTATTTCATTTGACAGTGAAAAATCTTTTCTTTGTTCTTTGGCTGTTCAGATTACTACAGATTTTATTTTGGGCTGCAGTTTAAGGAAGCACAAAAACCTTTTCTGAAAGTAGGGACAATGTTATTACTTCCTTAAGTTTAACTGAAGTACTTTTCGAAGATCCATTTTCTTTGGTCACAGACAGGAATGATGGAATGCAGAATGAAATGTTGCCAAAAATATGCCCGAGTGTTAATGACACGTCAGGTTCAACGTATGATGAAGGGTGTACCGTCAAGTGTCAGTTAGCACTAACCTCTCACTCCCCCTTAATACTTAATTAATTAAAACAGCCAATGCTGCTTGAAGTGTAAGGGTGTAAATGTGCGGGTGCCTTTACCCCCGGTGTGTGGCAGTTTAGTTGATCTTCAAAGTTAGTTCGAACCTCTGGTTATTGACCATAGTTTAGCTTGTTATTGAGTAGTAATAGCAAAAAGGAAACGCTCGGTTGTCTTAGAGAGAAACATACAGACATACATTTGATGGTGTGTTTCTAATGGTGCTTCTCAAGCCTTTTACATCATTTCCTTACCTTCTTCTGCAGAATCCAGAGGCACAGATCACTCCAAAGTGTGGGTGATGTGTAAAGCCACACACTGCTCTTTAATGTGTGAAGATAGCGGTAGGAGGTGTGGACAAAATTATTTAACTCGTATAATAATTTGTTTATTGCAAAACTGTCCACCTCATGTCCAAATCCTGACGTTTTATGTTCTGGAAATATTTGTTTTTTGTACAGAAAACAAAGTCAAACAAGGGTAAAATTTGGACAGCATGTTGTCTAATGCTGCTCACATTTGCTAGTTTTTTTGTTTTGTTTTTTTACTATTATCTGGCTGTGGTTGGTACAATCTGCTCTTGACAGTTGTTATTGCGGTCAGCCAAACAACATGTGCGGGTTCAACATGCTTTTTTGTCTGAATGCTGTTTGGAAGGACAAATCTGCCACTGTTCACCACACGTGCTGTGCTGCAGTGAGAGGCTGGAGGAGGAAAAGGAAAAAAATCTGATTTTCAAATATTTATACGTTCTATTATTTCAGTCTCACAGGTTTTTTTTTCTTTTTTGCTGTCTCTCTAAGTTTCTCTACTACCATATGGTCAACAAAAATATAAAGAGATTAAACTACATGCTCACCACTGCCTCCGCTGCCCACCAGCAGCTCCTGGCCTAACAAGACACTGGCTCCGACTGTGATGCAAACAGCCGCCCCAGCTGTCAGCTATCAGAAGGGATCCTCGGTGAGTACATAACCACTTGTGTCCTACCACTGTAGCCTACATCTCCCTCCATTTGCCACTACAGCGGGTGGGAAATACTGGTTGGAAGCAAAATAATAGGTCTGCTTAGATGTGAGGAGGAGTAATCTAGGACAGGAATTAAACTTTCATCTCTTCCAAACAGCATTTGAACGACTCGACTGGTTCGTTTCTGCACAACGGTACCATTTGTAAACTCAGACATGAATTATTAACCTGAGATCTGTGCATATCATTAAACACATTGGACGCCTCTTACGTCTCCTCTGATCGTTGAGATGTAGCAGCAGTGAAGTGCAGTACATGGTAGTAGACAAAACAAATACACGCTTAGTGTAGTTTGATTATTAAGGAGTGTGCGGCATAGGAAACACACACACACACACATATTTTTTTATTTTTTATTTTTTTGAGCCAGCAGGAGGTGAGAAGCATTGTTTTTTTTTCTTCTTCTTCTTTTTCTTCCTTTGACAACAAAGAATCACACGGAGCCAAACTCCCAAACTCAAACTTAATTTTGTCATTATAGTGAGGCAGCATAAGGCTCCAGTTAAGATTTCTGCTGCCTCTGCAGTTCCACCTTATATATTGCCTTGTGTATGTACTGCCAATGAAGAGACGATTGGAACCATATGCCACTCACTTATTGCAGGTTTGTTTTTTTTTTTTCACAGCCCCTTAGATACAGGTTTGTCATTTACATATTTGCATGCAAGACAAACGTCTAGTGCATCTTTTGTTTTTTTTGGCCGTTTTTCCGTCCTGCATTATGTGCACTAAATCATCACCACACACACACATACCTTTTACAGACAGGAAAACAATGTTTCGTCATCTGTTTTCACGAGCGTTATCGAAGCCGACTGTGGAGGATACAGTTCCTCCAGTAGGTTTTAACACAGATGGCGTGGAGATGAGGATTTATCCTTCAGCGTTATTGTTATTACAGCATGACATGTTTGGGCTTTATATGATTATGGAGGTCCCAACCTATTCAGGCTCTGCTCGTCTCAGCATTCAGGGATGATTTTATGAACTGGCAAATAAAACAGGCAGCAACACGATTATTACAACAGGGACAAAGAGCAGCTCGTAAAAAGTTTCCCAATCCATTAAGCACAAGTTAACTCTCAAACTGGCCTTTTAATCTCATTTTATTGATGCAGCATATATAAAAATAAAAGTGTACAATTAAAAATTAAACATTTTCGCTTTAGTTGGTCATTAACTGTGTTTTTTTTTGGGGTTTTTTTTTGCTGCATGACCTCTGCCACTGCCCATAACTGCAGTGGCACACAGTTCACGTCTGCAGGGTGCAGATAAATAAACAGTTATGTATATGATAATGATCTTTGTTTCACTTTTCTCATTGTTGTTTTCCTTCATTTGAATATGTGTTGAAATAATTTCTGCTCTTTTTTTATGCATTGACATGAAAGTCTAGAGTCAGGCCTGGAAACTCCCGCTAGTATTTTGTAAGTCAGACCATTAACTCCAATAAAAGTAGATGTTTCCAGAAGTACCAAAGGGCCAAGCGGGGCAAGGAAGGTAGTCCATGTAGAAAAAGGGAGGAAAATAAGGTATTTATCCAAAAGATAAAAAGCTCACCTCCCTGTCCTCCCTGAGCAGCGGCTCACAGAGAGCTGCACGCTACACAATACAAGTGCATTACACTCTAATAGACTGAGTCCGATGTCATATTTGACAGTTTTTAATTAAAACATGTACAGTGAAAGGAAGTTGTGAAGATGTGATGGTAAGGCTGACTGGTAAGACACTGAGATAACATTCACTGGAACTACTTTGTTCAGTCCTCTATTATTCCCTCAGGGAAAAGGGTTTCTGCGTTTTGCCTGTCAATGAAACACTCTGTTAATTAACATTGGATACACAGGAGCGCTGAGCTGTAGTTTTTGGTGCCTGTTTTAAGGCTGGGATTCAAACTGGCAGTATTCAGATCACACACTCAATCCATAGGCTACCTACATACACATACACTGTATAGAGTATGTGTATGTTTGTGCATATATGACATATTAGGTACATATGCACATGTTCATGTTTGTGTATTTGTTGACCACCACTTTACCAACTGTGGTATTTTCCTTTATTTCCATTGTAATACTATTTCACCACTCTGGACCATAATCTGTTTCCCCTGCCAACTGTATTATTGTTGTATTGTTTGTCTTACTGTACGTGGCTGGCTCTGGCCTGCCAAGGGACTGAAGATGGAAATTAGCTCTGGCTATAATCTAGTATATTTACGTGGAAAAGTTCCTTAGTATGCATTGTCCCCTTTAAATAAACAAATAAAAAGGAATAAAAAAAAAAAACTTTTTCAGGACAAAACTCTCTCTTTGGTTGTTAAATAGCAGTGACTGCAGGGAGTGAGAACTCAGTGCTAGTCTTTCATTTAAAACCTGTGTATGACACTGACTGGTGCTGCTTTAGCTGTATGAACATAGAAGTCAAAATCTGTAAATTATTCAACAATAGATCATTCATTTTATTTAACTGTCCTGCTAATGTGCTGATTTTATGAAAAATCCATAATTAAAACAGGCAAATAATGCAAATATACCAGTTTCTTTGGATTCAGAAATAAGCTAATACTATTACTAATTTTATTACTAATAATATCAGATATTAATGTTGTATTTAAGGCTGTATATAAAAAACACATATATTACTATTGAAAACCTAAATAAAAAAACAAAAGTTTTGGATTTCCTGTGTACAGTGTGCTTGTGACAAAGTTTGTGTATGTGTGTACACATGTGTACTTGCATCCGAGTGGAAGAGTGTGTACCGTGCGAGTGCTCGTATGCATGCGTGCCTCTGTGGGTCCAGAGGCCTTGATGAGCATGTACAGAGTCATGTGCCCAGCAGCTCGCTGCCACAGCCTCAGACAGACACAGTGCTCCTCTAATTAGCTGACCTGTCACTATCGACACCCACAGCTGTGCAGTGCACAGGGAGCAGAGTGAACACAGACAGAAGCTGCTGCTAGGTGCAGAAGAGAGAGAAGCCAGTGGTGAAAACACAGACACTGATGAACACATACCAGACTTCTGTCACTGCCTCCAGGACAAAGCACAACAACTCATGCTTTTTTGCCCACGAGGGATGCACACACTTCTCTGTGATTACAGCCCCATCACCTTCCCTCTGGGCTTCGTGTCGACTCAAACTTTGACAACATTTAGCAGCTTCGCGATTTATCTAGTTGCTTCCCTGACCTTCGCCAACAAGTTCACATAACTGGCAGTCAATTACACTACCGTATTTTCTGGACTATAAGTCTCACCTTTTTTCATCTTCTGGCTGGGTTTGTGACTTATACTCAGGTGTGACTTATATATTAACATTGAAGATTTCACAATTGTTATTTTCATACTGACAGCCGCTAGAGGGCACTGGTGCGACTTATACTCTGGAGAAACTTAAAATCAGGAAAAGCCGGTAGTCACTTCACACTAATCAAGGGCTTCAAGTTTTTAAACTCCCAAAAGGCCCGGCCAGGCAGCTGCTACACTGGCCTTGCACTGGAAGAAGTTGTAGTTTGAGTTGGACTACCTTTGAGGGAGAACATGAGGGGAGATGACACCAGGGCCGGGATTCAGGACACGGTGCGTTGGCTTTCAGAAAATCTCCTGGTAGACTCCCTGTCTGCAGCCCACACTCGCTTTCTCACCAGGGCCGGGAAGAGAAATCCCTCGTCTTGTATCTGGTTCAAGGTCCACTGCCAGTGATGACAGTTGATGACAATACACTCTCTCTTTGGTTGTTAAATAGCAGTGACTGCAGGGAGTGAGAACTCAGTGCTAGTCTTTCATTTAAAACCTGTGTATGACACTGACTGGTGCTGCTTTAGCTGTATGAACATAGAAGTCAAAATCTGTAAATTATTCAACAATAGATCATTCATTTTATTTAACTGTCCTGCTAATGTGCTGATTTTATGAAAAATCCATAATTAAAACAGGCAAATAATGCAAATATACCAGTTTCTTTGGATTCAGAAATAAGCTAATACTATTACTAATTTTATTACTAATAATATCAGATATTAATGTTGTATTTAAGGCTGTATATAAAAAACACATATATTACTATTGAAAACCTAAATAAAAAAACAAAAGTTTTGGATTTCCTGTGTACAGTGTGCTTGTGACAAAGTTTGTGTATGTGTGTACACATGTGTACTTGCATCCGAGTGGAAGAGTGTGTACCGTGCGAGTGCTCGTATGCATGCGTGCCTCTGTGGGTCCAGAGGCCTTGATGAGCATGTACAGAGTCATGTGCCCAGCAGCTCGCTGCCACAGCCTCAGACAGACACAGTGCTCCTCTAATTAGCTGACCTGTCACTATCGACACCCACAGCTGTGCAGTGCACAGGGAGCAGAGTGAACACAGACAGAAGCTGCTGCTAGGTGCAGAAGAGAGAGAAGCCAGTGGTGAAAACACAGACACTGATGAACACATACCAGACTTCTGTCACTGCCTCCAGGACAAAGCACAACAACTCATGCTTTTTTGCCCACGAGGGATGCACACACTTCTCTGTGATTACAGCCCCATCACCTTCCCTCTGGGCTTCGTGTCGACTCAAACTTTGACAACATTTAGCAGCTTCGCGATTTATCTAGTTGCTTCCCTGACCTTCGCCAACAAGTTCACATAACTGGCAGTCAATTACACTACCGTATTTTCTGGACTATAAGTCTCACCTTTTTTCATCTTCTGGCTGGGTTTGTGACTTATACTCAGGTGTGACTTATATATTAACATTGAAGATTTCACAATTGTTATTTTCATACTGACAGCCGCTAGAGGGCACTGGTGCGACTTATACTCTGGAGAAACTTAAAATCAGGAAAAGCCGGTAGTCACTTCACACTAATCAAGGGCTTCAAGTTTTTAAACTCCCAAAAGGCCCGGCCAGGCAGCTGCTACACTGGCCTTGCACTGGAAGAAGTTGTAGTTTGAGTTGGACTACCTTTGAGGGAGAACATGAGGGGAGATGACACCAGGGCCGGGATTCAGGACACGGTGCGTTGGCTTTCAGAAAATCTCCTGGTAGACTCCCTGTCTGCAGCCCACACTCGCTTTCTCACCAGGGCCGGGAAGAGAAATCCCTCGTCTTGTATCTGGTTCAAGGTCCACTGCCAGTGATGACAGTTGATGACAATACAGCCAAGAACATGGGGAAGATCACCTGTGACCTGGAATGGAAAGCAAAGAGAAAAAGGG
Organism: Cynoglossus semilaevis; assembly: GCF_000523025.1. NCBI lineage: Eukaryota > Metazoa > Chordata > Actinopteri > Pleuronectiformes > Cynoglossidae > Cynoglossus > Cynoglossus semilaevis. The sequence continues at coordinate 4,717,217 of NC_024309.1, read as the reverse complement.
TAAAAAATGTTTCCTTGTTAAAATGAGGGCTTTGCATTTTTGAAATGTTGACACATGAAACTGCTTCTCACGGAGGGAGTCCAAATAATTTCTGGATCCTCTCAGTTCAGGTAAACATCTTGTCATTTGCTTTTTGAAAAGGCCACACTCTTGTTTTTTTTATTTTACAAATGTATAACATAATAACTATCTCGCCTCTACTTCACGATTTTTCCCATTTCGTGGTGGGTCTTGGAACACAACTACCGCAAAAGGAGAGGGATCACTGTACTACAGTACAAAGACTAATGCATCGAATTATCTCTTATCACCACAGTACATAATCCTGTCATATTCTGCCCAAGACGGAGAGTTTTTTGCCTTGTGGTTATAGGAAAGTAACAACTTCAACCCTATCATATCTCAGTGAAAGGGCGGTTCAGTTGTTCAGCAATTTTAGCTCCTGCTTTACTCACAGATATTGACTGATGTTTATTAAATCTACAGCCATTCTATAAAATAATGTAAAGTGAAAGCAGAGCTGTATCAACTCTCAGGTGGTGAGAGGGATATTTCGCCTGATTTATCTACATTTCTACAGGCGTTTTTCACCAACTCACTTTCAACATAGTATTTTAACTGTTGCATATTTTAAAATCAATACAGTAGTGATCCCATCATTAATTCCACCACTGTCCAAACTTTAGTCCTTTGTAGGAAGGAAAGCTAAAACAATTAATCTGCCGTTGAAACTCACTCCTAACTCTCCCTGGGTGAGTGCGGACACGTGTCTCAAATATCCTCTGCATCCTCTTTTTTTCATCTATACTGTATATAGATGATAAAAAAATTAATGATCAGCTACCGAAGACAGTAATTAATTTTAAAGTTTGTGTAAAAATGGGACTAATGAGCAGAACATGTATGAACATTATGAATTTTCACCGTGTACTCTGCAGCTCCACAGTACCATCACAGGTGTAATTGAACTTTAAAAAGTCTATTCACTGTCTGAAGGAGTGATTTCAGCTTGTATATATCGTCTCTACTCTCTCATTTAACGATACCCTCTCCAAAAAAAATAAATAAATAAATAAATAACAGTAACCCTGTCATTTTCTGATGACATAAAAAGTGTTAAAATTCACATTTAGTTTTGAAGCATTTACAAAACATATACAAACAGAAAGAGCTTAAAAATCAAACCTCAAAACTTTCCAAACAATATTATAGAGAAATTATTTAAATCCACACAAGCAGCACAGTGTATTTCACCTTCACCGTGCTTGTTTTGAATTTTAGTCTTTTTCTTTTCTTTTTCCTTTTTTTTTTGGCATTTTAGCAAAGTAAAGTCTTGAAAGAAGAGAAACAACGACTGATGTTTCCAGAAATGTTTTTTCTTGGATAAATATTAAAAGTCACTTCAAACTTTGATCTCGGTTCTTCTGAGCTTTCCTCACATCAAGGAAAATACCCACTCGTTGTTCCACCTGTCAACCTCCACAATCTGTTTTTTTATTTGCAGCTTCCATCTTTGTCTGGGCCGGAACTCGTCTTTGCAGAGTCAGTATCTTACTATTGAGCTATTGTCAAGAATGTACTCATAAGTACTGTGAGAAACTTTTGAGGGAACAGTTTTTACAGTGTGTATGTGTGTCGCCCCAAATACTGAATACAAATAAAATCATCAGTGGCAACAAAGAGGAAAATATCTGCAGTAGTGTATTAAAAAAAATACAAGTACAAACAACAAACAACAACATCAATAATGTATTTCTGGATAAAACTGATCATATATATATATATATATATATATATATATATATATATATATATATATATATATATATATATATATATATATATATATATATATATATATATATATATATATATATATATATATATATATATTATATATATACTGTACTATATTTATGAACCATTGTTGTGTTCCCATGTTTAAAAATGGAGAAAAATATTTAAAGTGTGCAAGTAATAAAAGTTTTTTAATCGCCCTTGTTATGTTTATTAAGAACAGTATAACAAAGAATATTAAGAGTATTGTTTCTTCTTCATAAATCTACTCAAGTAAAAGTAAAAAGTATAGTGACATACTCAAGTACTCAAGTAAATGTAACTTATTACTACCCACTATTGCACGAGGACGGTCCTTTTCACCAAATCTCTCCCTAGTTCAACTAGGATCATTCTAATTTAGCCATTCTCCTTTTGGTACCAAATATACATTGACATATTTAGTGATACAATAAAAGTTTTTTGTGTCAAATACCTGTCAGAAAATACTCCCACAGCATGGCTGACATGCTTGCAGCACACTTTGGGTGTGAGCCATTGCATAGACAGGATGTGGAATGTTTTCATCTTCTTGATGTTCTACAGACTCAAGCAATACACAGAAAAGGCAGGCGGGGAAAGAGATGTTGCTTTGGGCCTCACAAATGACCTAGATACAGGAGTGTGAATTTCATTTACCTTTATCACAGCATCTAAGTGTACCTCACTTTCCTTATGCTTCCATATGGCATCAGTGGAGCTGGAGCGGATACAAAAACAGCCCAAAGCTAGGGGTTCTTTTTGTGTGTGTTTTTTTTTTACTCTTTTTGATCAGCATTTATTCACTCACACCTTCACTAGCTCACTCAGTCAGCCACTCTGAATAAATGAGAGAAAAACAGACAGATGTCTAATTTTCCAATCCCAGTAAACTCATCTGCTTGGTGGCAGTGATTGTTTAGCAAAATTCAGGATTTGACTTTCGTGAGGATAAAACAGATTTTTTTTTTTTTTTTTTTTTGCTATTCTCTTCCAGGATTGAACATTTCTCTCTATGTATTGCAGAGGTTACAGGTGTTAACCACAGTCAGTGGAACTATTGATTAATAGGAAAGGCAGTTTGGCAAGCCTTCTAAAACTACAAAGTGGCTGATCAGAATTCTGGAGCCGCCGGTCCCAGCAGCAACTCGTTGAGAGAGTAGGAAGAGGTGAAGAAATAGGGAGAGAGAAGACGCAGGGGAGGTGGCAGGCAGGGGCAGAGAGATATGACACGTGGCATTAGGACCAGAAGGAAAATGATAGAGTAAAGGCGCAAGTGTGGAAGGAGTCCAAATAGAGGGAGAAGGGAGAGTAATGAGAATTGGGAGGCAAAAAGAGATGTGAATTGAAGGCCAAGCGGCGTAGGTTATCAAATCTGAACTGCAAGACATGAATCCCAATCCATCAATGAGCATTGCATTGTGATGAATAAAATATCCCTGTCACGCCACAGCTTAATGGACAGTGTGCCACTGAATGCACCACTTTTTTCCTTTTCCTGAACAAAAGCATTCTACTCAAGGTGAGCTTTCACGTTATATAGTTTCCACTCTTCCAAAAACTTCTAAAACAAAAAGCTAATTCCTTGTTTTAGAATGATGGTTTCATAGAAACCAGGAACACCGGAGCACCCCAAGGCACTGTGCTGAGCCCCTTCATTCTTCTCCATGTCCATCAATGGCTTTCATATATGCAGATGATTCAACAATTACTGTTTTTCTAAACATATATGTACATCTCTAAGTCAGGGGTCTCATACTGGAATGAGATGAGGGCCAGCGCATCAGTCAATCTGCCGGGAAATAGACACCTCTTCTTTAGAGTAGTAGAAGTAGAGGATGCAGAGAAGCTACAGCCGCTTATAATAAAACTAATAATAGATGTCCTCTGTATCCAATTGTGTTTTATGATGCTGTGACGTCTCTAAAGGTATAAATACGGTGTGGTGTTTTTTTAATGCGTTTATGGCGGGACTGTAAAAATGAAATCTCCTCTGGGCCAAATAAATCTCAAACAGTGCAGTTTGTAAATTCGTGTTAACTTTAGTTTAGATTTAGGTTTTAAAGAGAGCAGTGGCGATCCATACAGTGAAATACTCCTTCACAACTTCACATCCCCCTTCCACACAGTGCAGAGACATTACTCATACACCGGTCATTAATATTACTTATAACCCAAACAACATAATGTACTGCACAAAGGTCCTGGGGATAGAAGCGCTGAATAAAGTTCTGTCTCCAGACACAGCAATGTTCTCATCATATGGAAGAAAAGAAAAATACTTTTTGTGTTTTTTTTTAATTTTTCAGTTGTAGAATTCAAGAATGAAGCTGACAAGGCCTGTCATATAACTGTAGAAAATGTTATTTATGTTTATCATTATTAAGTAGTTTGTTTAGGCACTCACTTGTAGTATGTGTATTTATTATGTTGTATTTATTTTCAGATTCTCAGACATTGCTATGTACACACTCTGATCCTGTAATTTTACTAATGTTTCTTTGAATATGTCAAGTCACCCTGTACTGTATATCTATGTCACATGTATATCTATACGTTTTTTTCAAGTGCAATGTTTTTTCATCTAATACTACAAGCAATATTTTAACGTTTAACATAATGATTATAATACATTATTACTCCCTTATCCATCCCACAATGGGAGAAATTCACAGTGGTTCCAGAGCTGGAACCCTGGGCATATGCTAATTTCAATACTTTACTTTTCTGACACTCTCCTGTTGCTGTGGCGACGGACCCCAAACATGCTGTTTGCGGTCTCTATTGTTTCTCCCAGACTGAACATTAGATGTAATTCTAAACATGTAATGATCAACACTTGTCTTTCATAGTAGAATGACTCAGCATGGAGCCAGTGCACCAACCTTTTGACAGGCTTAACCATTGTGTGCTGTTACCCATTTTGTAAAAAAATAATTCAGGTCTCCTCTGTTATCTTGTGTCAAGGGGCATCAAAAAACGCTTTGTTCCCAGGCTCTATAACCCTGGCAGGCAGAATATACTGTAGTGTCTGAGTAATGATTCTGTCGCCCTCATATGTCTTCATCTTAGTTTTAACTTGAAAGATTTTTTCCCTCCTGCCAGGAAGGTTCTTTATGCAGCATCTTACCACCTATCCAAATATATGTATATATATTTTTTTCTACCAGTACTGAAACCCCCCAAAATTTTTTGTCACGTTCCAGGCTGTGATGTGCTGTGATCTAGACCGTGCCTGTTTTCTTGTGTGTGAAGTCTTTCATGTTTCAAAGTGTTTTGTGCATGTTCATGCATCGAACCGTGAAGTAATCAGCACTGCAGGAGTCTTTGTTGAGCAGATTCAGTTTTGCTGCCGACATTTATTAAAGGAAGGCAGGGGTTCCCTAGAGAAATGGAAAGTGAGTGACCTGTTGACTTCCAAGCTCAATCTTGTGTTTTATGCTTTGTCTGTCGCAGGACGATTTAGGAGACAGTGGATATTTTTCCCCCTGCTCTCCGTCCCACTGAGGTCTGATCAAAGATCCTCGTCTTTGATGTTGTAACTCCTGTCTGCTTGGAGTTTTAAAAAAAAATGACTTACCTCTGAACCAGATGGTGCCTGTTGCATGCTGGGAGCAGCCAGGCAGTGTTACGGGTCCCACCTGTGGTTTTAATTACAATGCATGACGAGGGGATGCAGTGAAGCAGAAGGAGGGAGGACTGTAGGGGTGACCCTCGCTGTTCTGTGAGTGTGCAGGAAGTGGAGATAGACACTGGATGTTAACCTGTGTGCTTCACAGATCTGTAATCCATTCCTACTCTGTCAGGCAAGTCTCTTTTGGACCATTAAATATTTATATAGCAACAGCTTGAAAGTAAGGTAGAATGCATGCATTCATGGTATTGATCAATTTGAGAAAATAATTACAACTGTGCATCCAATAATTCCACCATTTATCCGCTTACCGTTGCATTGATGTTTTTATCCGCTATTATTTTTATCATTTATCCGCTTACCGTTGCATTGATGCCCAACTTGTGTCAAACCATTCTCACTGGAATGTTAGATAATTTGGGATTTTTTTCATAATTAAGGTAACGATTAATTGCGATTAATCATTATCCCCAGTGATTAATCAGATGAAGAAACTTAATAATTCAACAGCATTATGAAAAGTAAAAACCATCTCTTGCTCACATTTTAGAAGTCATTACTCTTTTTTTAGAATAAATCTGTTCCGATCACACGTCAATGTATTTTCTACTGCCTGGCTTCCTGTCTCAATGGGGTGTAATTTGTGCAGATCACAGTTGCCTCTCTGCATGGATGAACTCCGATCAGATTAAACTGGCACTCGCTCATTCTGACCTGCATCAACTACCCCACACCCAGATCCCTGGGGGATTTCACTCTCTCCCCGTTCTTCAACAACACCTCCTCTTCCATTCTTCTTTGACTTTTGAGCTCCTTCTGTCATCTGAGACATCCTGCTGAGGAGGCTAGGTGCTTCAGTGGCATTAAAAAAACCTTCAATGCGTTATGTGTGCATTTTGAATGCTTCTTTATGTGGCAAGAATCCTGTAATGACCAATAATGTAACCAATGTGTAATGACAATCTGCACCTGAGAGAGGAAACAAATTAACCTGAGGTACAGCTCCCGCCTGGTAGTCGTTGAGATTCCTTTTGAATAAAATGCATTTTCACCTTTGCTTATTTTAAGTCTTGAAGAAACTTTGTGAAGTATTTTTGTATTGTTTCCCTGTGATGTATTCAGCTCGAATTCTGGAGGAACTGTATTTCCTCCTCCTTTTCCTTTCCCCTCCATTTCTCTGAGAGTGCAGAGCTGTGTGTCAGATCTGTGGAATGCCTGTAGGCTTCTCCCAGGAGAGCCACGGTGCACTCATCCAACACAAACAGGGTCACAAAACAAAGACTCAGCCACTTGTGCAGAGTTTACTTCAGATTAGCCCCAGTGTTGTATTAGTGTAAGTCAGCCAATAAAGCAGATGTTTGACAACCTAGTCACACTGTCGAACCCTCGGAGAGGTGATCCAAAAGGTTAGAACTCTTATCGCATCCGATTTTGTGTCGTGATTGTTATGATGATTCCACAACAGCATATTTGCAGGCATTAGCCAGCATTAGTCTGCTTATCGTGATTGCAGTGACAAACTGGTTATTTTTGTCTATCTATCTATCTATCTATCTATCTATCTATCTATCTATCTATCTATCTATCTATCTATCTATCTATCTATCTATCTATCTATCTATCTATCTAAACCAAACCCATACCACACTTACCATTTATTCATTATATTTAAATGAATGCATAAAAGTATAATTTACATTTTCCCATACATTGTGGTGGGTTCAACCACAGTGGGTTCTAAAAAGAGTGTTGTCAATATGCTACAAGTTGTGTGGCTGAGAGGATTCAAAACTATAAATAAATATATCACTTACACAGTGTCTTAAAAGAACACTGTGTAACTGTAAAGGACTGTAAAGGACTTCCATCACTGTTACCACTTCTGTGTTCACCCCGTCACTTTAAGCTGGCTATATATTACCTTTTCTCTACATTTAGTTCAGAAAAATTAAATATGAGTCACGTCTGTCCAGTTTGATGTAGGTGGAGGCGAGCGTCCTTTGGTGTAAGCGTGTTACTGTTTATATCCTAATATAAAATGGGTAGGGTCTGGTTTCTCAGACCTTAAGTCAAACTTCTCTCTTTGGGTCACTGGTGCATGTTAGCCACTGGTCAGACCTCTCATCTTTTGTTTGATATGGTTTAAATTTTGAGGTTTTATTTGAACATTCAGTCAACAAAGACGACAACACTCAACAAGAAGAGCAAAACAGCAGTTAAACATAACACACGGTGACACCAGAGGCGGGTAGAGTAGACAAAGATTGTACTCAAGTAAAAGTACTGTTACTTCAGGATAATATTACTCAAGTAGAAGTAAAAAATAGTCCTCCAAATAATTACTCGAGTAAGAGTAAAAAAGTACTTGGTGAAAAAACTACTCAAGTACTGAGTAACTGTTGAGTAACATCTGATTTATTTTACCTTAAAATAATCTTTAGGTAAACTATGTAAAAAGTACATAAAAAATGTATCCAGTATCTCTGATAAAAGTAATTGCTGCTGTAGTCAGACTGTAGTCAGTTCCCTGACATGCAGTCACACCTGGATGGCTGGTAGGACAATGAGAAGGAAAGGCTCCCAAAAAATGGATGGTAAATAACATAAAATATATATTGATCATGTGAAAAAAAATAAGTGATTTGTTACCAACACCCACATCGATTTAAAAAGAATACGAAAAAATAATTACATATACAGGATACTGTTTTAATACATGGCAGCAAATGTGTGTTCCAAGATGTAGTCCAAGTCAGGTGGAAGTGTAATTGCTGCTGTAGTCAGACTGTAGTCAGTTCCCTGACATGCAGTCACACCTGGATGGCTGGTAGGACAATGAGAAGGAAAGGCTCCCACGACGCCCCTGGCTATTGGTATGCTGGAATGGCCCAGTGTT
>NC_024309.1:4700865-4708834 GCF_000523025.1 Cynoglossus semilaevis | reverse complement strand
CTCCAGTGTTACACAGAAAGTAGAGAACAAGAAGGCTCCGGCGCGCACAGACGGAGAGAAAGCATGTTCGTCTCCCTCTCTGTGAGGTAAAGTCACTGGGGGTGGCTGCGGTGGAGAGTTGTGTTTTACCCTGCAAACAAGACACATGTCAGAGCCGGAGGAACAGTTGACACACACGTCTCCTTGGTCTTCACCGTTTTTTGTCAGACCACACTCAGAATCTGACTATCAATAATATGCCGCGACTTGTTTGTTTTATTACACAGACGTCTCTCCTGCATGGAATCTGTGACAAAGAACTTTTCAAGTCCAGGCAAACACGCATGTTGAGGAGCTGCTATACCGTGTTTGTAAGAAGTGTAGTAGTAAGAATCTATAGACGGTACTCTTACAGCCAGCTGTGGCAGAGGAGAGTAAGTTAAACCTGTATGTGTAGACTGAAGTAAAAAAATCATACATTTCAAAATAGAATAAAAACAAGTGACTTTCCTCTGGAGATACAGTCAGCTCTGCTCTCATAAACACCACAGGGCAAAAGTCCTGTGTCTTCAAAGTTTGTTGTCATGCTTCTTTACAGTACTGTCAGAGACAGACATCTGTGGCCCCATACTTCAAATAAAACCAGTGTTTAAATCTTTTACTAAATTCTTGAAGACGTCAGGAGGAAGACAATCAAAGCAACTACGCGAAATGTGTTGATAAAAATAACATTGGACAGACCCAAAAATGAAGATTTGTTTAATTTAACTTGAATATTTAAACACTATGCAAAGACCAACGCTTATTTTACAGTAAATACACTATTAAATCTCAGGTGTTTCCTTTTTTTGCCTATTGACTATTTATAGACTGGTTACACTGGTTGATAATATTCATATCAATCTTTTTTACTTGGAGTCAGTGCATATGATAATTCCTGAAGGAAACAATATAATCAACTGTTCAGTGTTTTGAAATGAGGGTTTCATTTTCAAGCATTCTTTGACATTTTACAATTTAGTGAAGTCAAAATCCTGTGTTCTCACACCTTGGCTGCATGAGCCAGAATTTGACTTCGACTGAATTACAAATCCACCTTCTTCTAAAGGCTTAACCAGGGAGCCGCCTCAAACAGATTGTCAGAAGCTCACACTGAGTGACTTCAGGCCCAAAACTGGAGCCAGAAGAGAAGGTCTGCAGTGTGAAGCTGAGTGATGGCAGAGAGCGAGCTCTTTGACAGTGGATCAAAGATGAGTGGGAGGTCAAAGTGTACAGCTGGTAGGGATGAGGCGAGTGCCGAACAAAGTGGAGAGATGGAATCACATGCCTGTCACCAGCATATTGTGGACATCCAGTCACATGCTTCACTGTAACAACTCTGTATCCCCTCCTGCACAGCACATAACCCACTCCCCGCAGATATTTCATATCCAGCAATTGAATGCAAATCAATTCTATTAACTTAAAGTAAATGCCAGTGACGACTGGCTCACACTGATCAACCTTAACTGCCATGCAAAGTTTTTTTAATTTTACACTCAGTCAGGAAGAAGATCTGCTTTTCATCACCGTAGCTCCTCTTTGCTCCGTCCTGCTCCCACTGCAAGCCAACAAATTACACCTCCAAGATGAGATGAGGGATCTTTCCTATTACATTTAATGGTGACAAATGAGACTGGGTGATGGCAGCAGCACATCTGCAAATGTGTGTCAGTTTCTTCCCCTTTTTTTTTTCTTTTTACAAATGCCATTAAAATCTGCCCATTTTCCATGCTATTTGAAATCATGGACTCTATCTTTTCTTCAGTGAAGGACTGTTACGTTTTCTTGTGATTTGGAAAGAATGTAAAGGCGCTGGGAGAGTGAAGCGGGGTAATTTTTGCGGTCACTAATTGCACTTGGTTCTGAGTCACTGCCTCTTCCTTCTTGTCAGGGACGTTAGTGGAATATTTGGAGTGAAATGTTGATGCAGTCAACATAGGGAGAGCTAAATATAAAATGGCTGCTGTTATGCTAATGGCTGCCACTGAATAATTCAAGCATGGATGATAATAAAAATGGGGAGGTAAAAAAAAAAAAACTGAGGGGACCTGTCGAGCCACACCACTGCATGTGTCATGGCAGGACACTAATTTGCTGTCAAGACACCTCTCTACCCTCCAGCCCCTCACCCTCCTATCCACACTTCCGCTCTGAAGATTAGTAAATATTTTGTCTATCGCTGTGCTGATTGTAAATATTGGGGAAGGTAGCAGGGTTCTACTGTGACAGGGCCTGGCAGTGTGGGGAAAACTCAGGAACGCCGTATATTGGCTTTGCTCTGTGCTCACTGTCATGTGTTCTCAGGAGACGCAAAGGCTGAGGAGAATGAGCTTTTCTTCCTCCTGGTGCACTGAAGTCCAAGTCATAGCCGCAGAGACAGAGGTAAGGGGGGAGGGGTTGTTGGTGTATTTGAACTTTGATTTATCTGATTATCTGAAAAGAGACAAATCTGTTTTGCAACAATTATTGACTCTGTTTGTCCTCCTCCTAAACTGCCAGGCATTACTTTCAGAAAACAGATCTGGACTGCATGCAGGCCATTCTAACACATTAACTTCACCTTTATGGAGCATTTCTTTTGTAAGTTTTTCAGAATTAAAAGTCAAGTCTGACGTCATCTTGGCTGCTGTAAACAAACACTTATCAACGCTCACCTTTACAGATATAGTCGCACATGTTAAAAATGACTTGCATGTGTTATCAGAAGTAATGCAAATGCTGTCAGACAAACCACTCCAGCTGTCATCTCACCTGCAGTGTTCATAATGAGACGCATGCTTGGCTGCATTGGTGTTAAGTGTAATTAATATCACACATGAGCTAACAGGGGAAGCAGCGCACACATGTTGCTAGCAGATACAGAAGCCTGCACGTCGGTGTTATGTGGTAGTTTTATGAGTGTAGCTAAGAGTTTTTCATTTGTTATCTTCATTGTTTTGCTGCCTTTGCAAAGTCCCTGTGTGGATCTAGTGCAGCTCTCATTAGCCACATTCAGCTCCCTCCTGATTTTTTTCTGCATCTTCTGCAGCCTCTCTATTGTGGGAACAGTCTCTCACTGTTTAGCACTGTCCCCAGGTATTGCTCCTGTATTTCCTTCTGCTTATTCCGGATGCTCCCATAAATAAAGTCCTCTCTTCCTGCCATTATACATCTTAATTCCCTGCTTTCCGAAAGGCATACCGTGGCCCTTTCGCTAGCTTCGTGTTTAGCTGTTGCAAGCTTCCTGAGCAGGATGCAAAAATGCAAACGTTTCACCCTTTCACTTTCTCCCAGTTTAGCATTAATGACGCCGTTCAGCTGCAGACGCATAAAGATGAAATACATGTGGAAAAGTATTCGTTAACAAGTACTCGTAAACAGCCACTGTGTGTTCATTAACCATATTTGAAAAAAGGCAACAAAAGCAAGTCTCCTATATTATTGATAATCACAATTTTATTGTAAGCGATAAACACAGTAATGGTTATAAATGCTACGGTGGTTTATATCTCCATTAATAAAAGAGATGTTACCTCAAAATGCAAACACTGTGTTCATTTACATTCAAGGCTGAAAAATCTCCAAAGAGACGCGGGAAGATTCTCGACATTATCATTTCATTTTATTTGCTCCCAGGAAACAGAGACAGCCGTCCCAGTGGACACTCGTGTGTGTGTGTATTTTCTCATTGATACAATTCTCATGCAGCATATAATCATAAATATTATAACGTATAACATTATAGTGTACCTTTTTACTTTCAACAGGGTTATATCCCTCACTGCCACTACTACTGAAGCACGACACACTGTAATTTAGAAAAGCAAATATTATCAGATAAATTCTGTACTTTGGTTTCTGTCTCATCTCCATGAATGTGAACGATGATCTTTGTCACGTCCTCTGGCACCGCCTCGTCACTATTACACATTATTCTGTGTCCTGAAGGCATTTCAGTGAGATGAACAAAATATTTTTTAAATGCAGTTCGAAAGTCTGTTAATTATTGAGTCGCACTGACACCTGAACTCAAGCGTGTGTTTTAACATTAATTATTTTTAAAATGACATCATTTGCACTGGGTTACCTTAGAAATACCTGCAACATGACTGGTTTCATCATCACTGAGGTTTGTAAGTTTCCTGCTCACACGGGTTTTTCCGGAAGCCACATCCAGACTCTGTTAAAAAGAATGCATGTATCCACATCTGTTAGATGATCTGCATACAGACGCGTGGTGTGTGTACTGGCAACATCTGTAGGTGGGTTTGAAAATATTACAAGGTGTAAAGAGTGAGAAAATGCATTGTGAATCTGATGGATGGAGGCACGACAGTCGAGCAGATGACAGTAAAACACTACAGTTGGCAAACTCTATCAGATATGTGAGTGAGATTGTCCTTGAAAAACTAGCTTTTGTCTGACGCAATTGCCGGCTCGTCAGTGTCAAGACCCGTTTTTAATCCGTGGCTCTGCAAATATGTTCAATAATCACAGTCCTACGCTGTTCTCCCTTTTTGAAGTTTGACTTTTATTTTCTCCTAGCAAACAGTTCCCTGCTTTGTTGTTTTTGTCATTTAACTCCTTTTCCCAAATTATTCCGAGCTCAGCTATTTTGTCAGGTTTTTTTTTCCTTTCTATGTTCCTCCAAAACAGATCTTTCTGGTACTGCCCTAATGAGACCCTCTCACCGTTTCCATGGAGACAGTCACAAAACTGTCAAGATTCCACTCTTTCAAAAGTCTTGTGGGGGGTGTTCTGCAACTGTCACAGAAACAGATCTTTCTGGTACTGCCCTAATGAGACCCTCTCACCGTTTCCATGGAGACAGTCACAAAACTGTCAAGATTCCACTCTTTCAAAAGTCTTGTGGGGGGTGTTCTGCAACTGTCACAGACACGTTTTCCAACAGCACATCATCTCTTTTCAAATATGAACCTTTCATTTTTTGGTGAATTCAGCTGGTTTTGGGATCCACTTTTGAAAACACACAGCTTCTCAGTGTTGAAGATTGCGAACACACCAGCTGCTGAATAAATAAAACAGCAGAGCTGGGCCAGTGATGAATGTACAGTCGGATTCCCTTCGATGTCTTTTCGTCTCCAGAGTTACTGTGAAATGAAGGGTTAATGAAGTTGTGAGGACGTACGGTGGACATCTATTAGCTTTCTCTAAGTACGGCTGGTGAATGAGTCCAGCTTCTCTGCAGAGAGGGGTTCTTAACAAAATTGTCATTCTTGATGCATGCTTCGCTTGTGCAGAGTAATATCTTTAAAGCATTGATGTTGCAGATCTTCTTGGACATCAGTGGACCACACCGTGCTTTGATTTGTGTCTGGGTTTTAGAGTCATTGCCCTGCAAGGAGTTAAAAGTGACCAAAGCATGAGTGTGAGGGTTTGAAGATCACTAAAGCCTTGCTTTCTGTACCTCAGTGAACGTGTGTGTGTCCCTGTATTCTTCGGTAAGACCTCCAGAGTTTAGTTGTACCCTGCAGTTGCTCGCAGCACACGGCCTGCAGATGATCCCTGTCAAACTACACCTATATACCTGTCATTTTCTGCACATCACCTGGCTTGGCTGGGAAACATTAGATGAAGCACAAAGGAAAAAGATCTCAGAGTCCCGCCTTAACAGCTCCATACGGTATACAGGGAATACACACAGGAGAGTGCACTGGAGAGCACACACACACATTGTAAAACATACTCATGAACACACAAGGGACTGGATTTTGTCTCAAACATCAAGTAATATTTTTCCCCTCCTCCTCCTTCTCTTGGGCAGAGTCTCTCTTAATGTCCTTATTTCTGTTCACACATATTTTGGCGCACAGAGCGGTGTGAGAGACAGTCCCTTCTTCTCAAGCAGCCCCAGATGTCAATCAAACAGTGCCTGGTATGCCTCTCTGTGAGTGACAGGTGATGCAGATGCACATTTCATTTCACTTGTGGCAAAACTATGCGGACAGGAAGGAAGCAGGACTGCATGCTGAATTTATTTAACAAGACAGGGACATGCAAAACAATGATGGGAGATCAGTAGGACATGGCAGCACAGAGCAGCCTCCATCACACAAAGGCGAAACATGCACACTGTCATTGTACCTCCTGTTGAATTCCACGTAGTCAGTGGCTGAGGCTGTATTTACTCACAGCCACATCAGTAATTTAAACAAGAAGAAAATCATTATTTTAAGTCGTTGCTACACCAACAGTTCTTCAAGGTTATTGGATACATCAACAGGCATCATGCAGTGTGCAATAAACAGCTTTTCCTGATGCTTCCAGGAGTCAATGTTGGAGTCAGACAGAGAGGGAGGTTAGTAGTCAGACCATGTCGTCCTGTTTTTGAAAGGCTACCGGGAGAAAAGCGAAGGCAAAAGGGAAAAAAAAGAGACATGGAGGAGAGGAGGGAGGGTAATATCAGTCAATGTCTGTCTGCGGGCAACATCCACAGGGCAGGTGAGAGGTGTGAGGAAGTGAAACGAAAGAAGAGTTAAGTGGTAAAGGCTGACTCAAAGAGCCCACAGCTTTAAATCAGCCTCCTCCCATCAGCGGATACACGGAAACAGAACAAAAACAGTATGTTTTGAAAATACGACAGAATTATGGATGTGCCATTGGAAAAAAGACAGGTGAATCACTTTACATCCTGTACCTTCTCCTGCTGAGACAACAGAACCTTGTCGGTAAATCTAGTAAAAATAAACTTGGCACAACACAGAGGATTCTAATAGTTTGTTCCGCTTCTAAGTTATTTTACTTTTCCTTCCCACTTCTGTCCATCTCACTAGTTTTTCAGCTGACGGGATAATCTACTGGCATTTTGGCAAAGTGAAATGTCAAGGTCGTCCTGTTATACTACATTTTCTGGATGTCATTTTTGTCCCAGCTCCACATGTGGGAATCTGTTTTTGTCTTTCTGATTATAAAAAATCAAAGATTAATTGAATAATCCAGATGTGCTCATGTTGTTTTCCCTGTAGTGCTTTGAGACAGACGAAGCCAAAGTCATTTTCTCTGAGCAGATTTGTTGGAACCTGGCCTTGTTTGGGATTTGCAAACACACATGGGGATGCCAGTAATGGGACCTGGGAGAAACTGATCATGTATCATTCGTCATAATCTGCATACATCATAAAGAATAGCCCTATCATTTACCTTTAGGGTTAAATCTTGGATATTTGTGTGGGAGCCACTTTCGCTTTGTACATGCACGATAGTGTCGCACAAACGGCAACACTAAACAAAAAGGCCTTTAATAGTGCTCTTCAGTCACTTGTTTTGTTGTTGAGGGGTTTGTGTTTGATATGAACATGATCAATTTCTTAGTTAATTAATTAAATAATTAAATTGTTTAAATTATTTGAGCACAAGAGTAGAATGAGGAACACTGTCTAGCTAATAATGCCACCGTCCATCCACGAATCGTTGCTCGAATACACAGTACGATACACATGTTGTTGTTTACAAACTGCGGGAAAGAGGTTTTTGTTTCAACAAAGCACCTCAATGTAAAAATACCGACCAGTGCATATTTTATAGTCAATTTTCCATATTACCATCACTTGGATTAGTCACAAGTTAAAACAGATGTGAAATTGTTTTGTTTTTTTTTTGTCACATTTAGGAATGTTGAGTTATAACAATTTTGTTTACTGACTGATTCGCAGCTGCCCTGTAATTTATCTGATTAAAAATGTCAAGAGTTTGACAGCTCCAGTTTTTACATATGTTATCCAAATTGTGGATTTCCACAATGTGTCAATTGGTGACCCTCTCGCCCCCCATTTGGGACTTATTTACGTTACGAATATTTACGTGAACTCTAGCTCTCTTAGCACCCCGTCCATCCCTCGTGTCACATGTAATCCGCCAAGGCCAGCACGTGTTTAATTAAAGAGACGAGGTGTATGTATCATGAATGTATCTTTCCTGTGTTGGACATACATTTCAATGAGATGCATCC
>NC_024309.1:4690518-4700837 GCF_000523025.1 Cynoglossus semilaevis | reverse complement strand
TGGCAGCATAATTAGGCTGTGCTATTCCGTCTGACAGAAAATCACTAGCCAGTCCTCTAGGTGGAGTAAGCTGGGCTGAGTGGAGCTGATTAGAGACCATCAGAGGAGAGAATAAACCTTTAACAGTACAGATGCCCGGGTTCGGAGCGAAGAGCTTTATTATCGCACATTTCACTTACAGGGCACGTAGAAGAACTCCGTTTGTTAGACAGAAACAGTTTAGCAGTCAGTTTTACAGCAACAGTCGCAGCATTACAATGTTCCTGTTTTACTTTAAATTGTCTTTCCAGTGGAAAAAGGCAGTACCGAACAAAAAGACTTTTGCAAAACCAAAAGAAAAAAAAGTTTTCTAAAGATGAGTTGATTTAAATGTCACTAACCAAAGACCTATTTGACTTGGAAGACCTTATCAGGGACAGTGATCCCCAGAAAACGTAGCTTGTAGGACTCGCAACCCTGTGATCCTAGGAGGTGGCTCAAAGAGGGGTCATCTGAGGTATTTTTGTGTGAATTTGAAAGTGACACAGTACAAAAGCACAAAAAGATATTTTCACTGTTTTTAACCTGACGTTTTTAACACTGATTTTTATTTTGATGCCTGCAACAAACAAGTCTTTGGTTTTTACATGGAAATGTGTGATCTATTGACATTTAAGAAAAGAAATCCTGGATTATTACCTGTAGGACCGGCTGGGTGTCACTTGCTTGATTTTTCTCTATCCTTTTTTAAAGACATGATCAGTTATTATTGACTAATATCATTCTCAGCAGTTGAGGGTGGTGTTTAGTTCACCAGTCCATCCACAGAGAAATAAAGAAATACAATTATTTATACTCAAACTTTCACCTGGGGTCGATTCAGGGTGAACAGTTTATATATTCCTGCAGGTTTTTTGGAACTTGGAGAAACTGGGGTTCCTGGGAAAAACCTAAACACATCGGCAGAACGAACAAACACCAGGAAACTCAAATTGTTGAACACCCTGCCACTACGTGTCCTTCTGAAACTGATTATGTTGAACAAATAGATTTTACTTATTATTAAGCCTTATTATTATTACCTATAAATACACAGTTATAATCAATACCTTAATGAAAGAACTGTGCTCCAAATCTGCACCTTCATTGGAGAAGTCCTTTGTACCTACTGTATAGACTGAAATACTCGGAGTGGATTCGTGTCCTGTTCAGAGTCACAGTAAAGCTGAGTGTGCAGCAGCGTTACTGTCTCTGCAGTCGGTGGTTAGGAGAAGTCCGAATAGGTTTTTCTGAGTCTCCGTACTCAGCCAGCTGCCAGCTGCGTCAAGTCAGCAGCTAAATCTGGAGTTTTAACCCTGCAGATGGAAAGTTCTGTTTTTTTTCCTTCTACCTTTTTACACTGTAACCAAATGTAAATACAAAACTACCTTGTTGCCACAACTAACAGCAATCTTTGGTGCAGTTTTAATCAAATAATAAATCTCATCTTAGTTTTAATCAAAGAACTAACCTTATATTTAACAGCCTTCTATGAAACTAAATGTGATTTATACTGTGTCTGTGAATCACTCCTGTAAAATACTTTATGTTTGAAACAAAAGGAAAAACCGTCTTCTCTGTGTCCTTCCACCTGTTTCTCTTCTCCTCTAATCAGTGACTCAGCTGCTTCCACTCACACTCGTCAAGCCTCAGTCTTTATATACCACCCACTTCCTGTCACTTGCTTCTGGCATGAGCCAGACCACATGTTAGAGGAGTGTAGCTGTGTTTCAGACTTGATGTTCAATGCATTTTTTTATTTGTTTATTTATTTATTTATTTTGTCTCGGTTTTTAAATGTTTTTTTTTTTGTTGTTTTTTTTTTTGTTTTTTGTTTTTTTTTGCTGTGTTGGGAAAAACCACCTTAAATGTAGCCAGTGTGCAGTCATTGGCAGAAATGACAATCATCATGTCAGAACCAGTGCTAGCCCTGATGCTACAATATACAAGTACACTGCTGCCCCACAACAATTGAGAATTTCTTTCTTTTCACCATGTCCTCTTCATTCTTGATGAGAATAATGCTGCAAACCTGTGCTAGAGCACAAACACTGAACTTTTTGTTGGATTGTTTTCGGTCTTCATTTCTAAAACACCTGCTTCAAAATTATGTCTCACATGTTTAATGTTGTTAGAATGTGACAAAAGAAATTTCAGAAAGTTGACCAAAGCTTCCTGGAAGTGGTGCTTTATATAAAAGAGAACCATTTATTTAGCTTTTTGTCACTTGTGTCCACTCCTGCTCATTAAGTCCACATCTAGACCACATGTGAGGGAATGACTGCATCTCAGGCTGTGTTTAGTTAACTGTGGTATAAGGGTTAACATTCAGTCTAAGTTGACTGTTAATGCAACTTTAATAGGGAATCTTCTTTTTGCTTTCACAGGGCTGTAAGGATTACTATTGGGTGATTGGTTAGAATTTAAAGTGATTGTGGTGAATGTAAAAATGCCAAAAGGTTTACTCATTGTTCTTGCTGGGGGTAAAAAAACTGGGGGAGGCC
Organism: Cynoglossus semilaevis; assembly: GCF_000523025.1. Taxonomy (NCBI): domain Eukaryota; kingdom Metazoa; phylum Chordata; class Actinopteri; order Pleuronectiformes; family Cynoglossidae; genus Cynoglossus; species Cynoglossus semilaevis. The sequence continues at coordinate 4,698,315 of NC_024309.1, read as the reverse complement.
ACATAATCTTCATCAGATGAGTCACCTCATCTCTGTGGCCAACTTCACCTTCATCTGTTCACTCGTCAGCAGCAGATCTGACCTAGTCTGACCAACAAATCCTACAAACACAGCATACATTAAGCCTCAGCATCATTATGCACCTGCTTTGTAGCTTTTTTCTTTTTTTTTTTTTTAAATAAACAAAAATTAACCTGAACTTTTTAGATTAATTCTAATCTCTAAATCTTTAACATACACTCACAGTTGCTAACTACCACCCTAAATATTTGGAAGTGTGACCACTGTTATTAAAAGCAATGGGTTCGGTGTGAATGTCGTTTTAACACTTGCATCAGTGAGACAAACATGTGATGGAAGTATCAGTGTGGTCTCCAGCAGTGAAAGGAAAACGTAGTCATACTCTGGCTGTGTTCAAAACTATAAAAAACTAAACAAATGTAAGATATATATATATATGAAGCCACCATAAAACGTATCACAAACGTTGGCCCACAGTTGGAGTGGTTATGTTCAGGTGTAAAGGGTAAGTGCGCCCAGGGCTGCTTGCTGGGTTAAGTAGTTTGCCAACTGATTCTTATTTTCTGGTGGCAATATCACCAGGCAGAGTACAGGGAGTGATGGGGAAAACACACACACACACGCACTTGAGTTCTTTTTAATGCCTTTTCAGAGCTGTTGTTTTTATACACATTGCAGAAGGACAAACGGTGTCTTCTATCTCCATCACTGACACAATGCATGCAATCACTCCATGCCACTTGACTCTGATGGGATGCCTGTGACCCCCCCCTCACCCCCCACCCCACACACATCGAGCAGAAGTGGAATGATTACGAGTTACTCAGTCTGCCAAGTGTAGGCTGTGCTGCTATGATTTGGCCAAAAAAAGCAGTTTAGGGGGGAAGATAAAGACACGACGGCTGTTGACGCAATAATCAGAAGTTGTCTTCTGAAGACGAGACGTCAGACAAGCAGTGACACGACTCACACACATAAGGGCGTGAGACCAGGGATGTTAAAACATGTCCAAACGGTGCCGTGTGAAGTTCCTGCAACATCATGTCAGGCATTCAATCTAAATAAATCTTCGTTATTGAAGTGAAAATGAAGGTGTTGTCACTCGGGTGCAACTGGAAAGTTGCCCATCTATGGATATTTCTGTGAGCACTTAACAGTTACAGCAAGTTATGAATAAATAGATTCCTTTTTTTTTTTAACACTTACACGTTCCATCTTTACAGTCGAGTTAAGCATCGACCACTTGTAATGCTGTTGCTAGGAGCCGTCAACAGAAATGTCAGTCGACTCAGCAAGTGATGAGATTTGACATATGGCATCAAAGCATCATTAGACCAGCACCTGCTGCACATGGAGTCTGCTCTTTCACAAGGGGTTCAGCACCAAGGGGAGGCCTATTGAGTGACAGAGAAGGATAAGATGTCCAGTTACACAGCCATTGTGCCATTGAGCAGGATCCAGTTTATGTAGATGTCCCGTACAGGTTGGCCTTTTTGTGAAATGTCCAAACAGTTATTAACCTTCCACACAACCTGATAGTTTGAATTATTTAAAGGCACTAAAATATGCTGCACATTTTCAGAATATTTTTTTTAAACTTGTCTCTGTGGTTGATCTCCCTTCATGATGTATTTTGCAAACAAAATTTTATTTCCCAAATTTACAAAAATAATATGTGAAGCTGCACAAACCACAGAAGGAAAAAACCGTGACCTTGCAATAAATTAACATCACATTTTGAAGCATAAATCACCAATTCTAAAACATAAAACAAGAAACTACTTTGTTGCTGTTTTCCATGTACACACAACAGAATTTATTCGTATTTAATCCACCCTTGATCAACCTTAGCTTTGGGAGCAGTGATGGTGAGCTAGGGCATTGATTCTTACTCAACACACGACAGCCAGTCAGGTCGGGATTTGAACCTGCGTTCACTGACAACAACCGATCCTTCTACCACTAAACTACAGGCTGCCAAGTTTGGTTTACACTGCTGCAGAAGTGTCTGGATAAATTAAGAAAGAAGGATAAGAGGAAAATACAAACAGAGGGGCGTGGTCCTGCTGGGGGAAAAAACAATACCTACTTTCCCTTAAAAAAACAAAAAAAATACAGAAAAAATATTATCTGTTGTATTTTTGAAAATTCCGGGATGTTTTATCTTTCTACCTCTTATAGTACAGCCTATCAGGGCATGTATTTATTTCGGTATTTTGACTTTAACAGCATTTCCAATGCAGACAAACTGTGTTTAAAATAAAATCTGGATGTCATTGAAAGAGATAATTTCACATCAAAGTAGATAAAAGCATCACATACAGACTTGGATTTAAGAAAACTCTCAGAATTAATTATTACCTGTTTCACACTATCGCTACCTAAATTACAGGCTGTTCATCCTGTCTGTTACCAACAGTTAAACATGGAGTGGAGTCTATAATAATATTCACCTTGTGGTAGTCATTAGGTTTGACAAAGCCTCTGTGAGCTCGTATCACAGCTAAAGGATGTGAGGTTATTTTTAAGAACGTGTGAGTGAGTGTTGAGAATTAAATTGGTGTTCCACATTTTGGGGGTCACACAAAGAAAATTAAAGAGACTTTTTATGAACATAGTTCTTCTCCAGAAATATGTTCCATCAGTAACTTGAGTATACTTCTGTATAAAAATGTCATATCTGGACAATAATCATATGTGTATTAAACTCATTTTCAATTTACATTATTGATGTTGATCTTCAAGAGTCCTATACATGTCAACAATGTGTGTGATGTTCATTATTAGTTCTAAAATGAGCTGCAAACTGAACAACAAATGAAGATATTTGCACTCAAGCTGATGTGTGTAATTTGCTTGATTTCTTGTTCTGGCCTGAAAAAAACAAAGATTGTCTATTAAAATCAATTAAAATGATAAAATTGCTTTCAGAAAAGTCCTCGTTTGGTTCTTGTATCTTAAATTGCCATTTCCTTGTTTGGTTCTTGTATCTTAAATTGCCATGTTTTTGTTCCCAACTCTGAAGGTTGTATGTGGCGCCACATCACAACCTGTGTTCATATCCTGACTAAAACCTGCAGCCCAGTTCAATTCCAGTGTTCATTCAGCATTTGTTGAGGAAAAAACAGAGAATGGAAATGAGCATTGGAGGAAAAAAAATAGTTTATTATGAACAGAGTCATTGCTGAGCAGCTTTAGACAGTGATGTAGTCCAACCATGATCACTTTATCACCACACTAATTACATGGTAATGAGGAGCTACATCACAGATAACCACGATAGATTTATTCTGCAAAGGACACACAAATATCCATGGTTATGTTCATTCACACATCCAGACTCACCCATCCTCCCCACCGCCCCTCCACACACAGACAATAGCCCTGAACTGGAGGACACTGAAGCATGGACATTACCCTGGCATGATGAATGACTATTTTCCCTTTCCTCAGCATTGCAATATGTTTTAATACAGTGTTGCGCTGCATCTTTGCCGGCGCCCGCTGTCTTCTGAGGAATCTCTTCTTTCTTTATTAAAAACCATTAATTATTCCTGACGTGCATAATGTGTACAAATGATTTGTGAGGGAAATGTTACAATAGCGTCCTCATTAATGATTATTGGGAAATAGGAGCGGGGAGTCTCCTAATCTATTATGGTACAAACTAATTATTTTCTGTAGTTGCTGATTTCACACTGGTAAACATATAAATTCAACCTGCATAAGGTATGTTTTAAGACGAGGGCACTCAAATATAAATCCTGGTCCACAAGGATATTTTTTAATGAGTCACAGTTCCTCAGGTGTGGGGGGGGGGGGGCACAGCTACTGTATGTGGTCTTATGAGCATGAACGCAACACTTGAAAAATTCAGAGGTCCATTTATTACAGTTGGTCAACCATAAACTACAACCATATGTTGTATAATATTGTCGTATCACTCTTCTTTTTAAACCCAGAATATTTGATACACTAATATTCTGCTTGGTCAGCACACCTCAGTAAAGAATGATATTTTTATGGCCTGATTGTCTGGCCAAACGTGGGAGGCTACTTCAAGCCCATGGGCCAGAAGTTGGAGACCCCTGATGTTCAAGGTATCACTTCACAAGACAACATGCAATGCTGCTAACAGCCTGTCAACAACTGGCATGGAGGACGGTCATCCATTTCCGTAGTGACCAGTGAAGGAACGCAAAAACAAAAACCTTTCGTGATTTAAAAAAGATGGCTTGCGGGCCATATAAAACCGACCATGTGAGGGCCACTGTTGTGAAGAAGAGATGGAAAATGTCGCTTCAGTATCACAAATTGCTGCACAAAGTAAAGATGCTGCTCACAGTACATCCTGAGAAATGTATTTTTCAGCTCATCAAATGACGAACTACTTCGGATTTTACAATATATGTAAAGAGGAATATAAAGGCCTGCAGTCACACACTGGAAATGACAGCATGGTTGAAAAATGACACCAGAAGATTTTGGAGATATGCAATCAGACACGGGTCTGTCAAAAAAAATAAAACACTTTATCCAGTTATGTGAAGTTAAAAGTGATAAATGGTGTTTTGGTTTCATTAAAATCTACAGTAACCTCACGCAGATAGTCATCACTTTGAATAATCACTGAGACTGGCGATCACTCGGTGTACTTTCTGACTGTTGTAGTAGGAGAATACGTTTTAATTTGCAGCGATGATTTGTGTCTGAAAAGGCAAAATCAGGATTCTGAACCAAAGCATATTTTACTGTGGGATTACACTGTGTTAAATTACAATGTAATTTATGTGCCATAAAGTTTCTGTGTGGGTTTAAAGAGTGGGCAACGGCAATGACTGTGTTCTTTTTACACCTTAAATGTTGCACCTCAAATCACACTTCAGCATATCTTAAAAACAATGAGTGAAATGGAATGAAAAATTAGTGAAAAAAAAAACTAGAATTGAGTACAGCTGCCATCTCCTCCAGAACGGTTGAACTGTTTGTTTTATAAACTTTTCAATGCAAATAATTTACTACTCAATAATTTACATATCAGAATGTGTTGGATCAGAAATGTGTCTGATTTTCTTTTCCTCAAATAGCAGTAGAATATGGCAGGTTGATATCAAAGGTAAAAGGCCAACCTTTTTGTTTTAATAATTCCTTTTCTTGAATCTTGACCCCAGTTGGTTGGAACCATTTCATAAATATGAAAAAAATCAATAGGCACCTGCAAACAAACACGCACACACTGGCTCCTTATCAATGCACTTCAGGGAATTTGCTGCCACTCAGGTCCCGCCGCCCCCTTATTACAGTCATCTTTACAGTGGGAGAATTGAAGAATTGAATCTGCTTCCAGGATCATTCAGAAAATACATAGAGGCCCTCAAAAGGGAAATGAGATGATTGGCCTCTTTCTCCTTTTCATGTGCCTGTGGAACGCTTGAGGGTCAGCTGCTTTCACTCTTTCGTATTCTTTGGTGTTTGGCTCCAATTTCGAGATGATGGACTCCTTTGGTGTTTGGAAAACTAGAGATAAAGAGAACAAGGGAAAAGATGGAAAATTTGATCCCCTCTGTGTTCCTGTTGGTCACCCTCAGATCACTTGGACAGTAGAATGGTATAAACATCACAATAAGAGCCAGAGCAGAGATGTGTTCTTTTTGTTTTTCTAAAACCAAAGCCCCTTTTTGCATCGTACGTTTTGCCGTGAGAAGGACGTGATTGCAGGAGTTTTTTGCACTCTTGCTTTTGCTCGTCGTATTTGACTTTTAGTTCTCAGTAGCCGACTGTGAACTCTTGTTTACACACAGACGAAATGAAGAGGTTGATGCCATCTGGCCTTGCTGAGAAACAGCCCCCCAAAAAGGGGGCTATCGCATGTAGAGACGCTTGTTCCGCCCCAATTTTCCACTCTTCACATGACATCAGAAACCTAATGGCCTGGTGAGAGGGAGACTTTTTCATTTTGATTATAGTCTGGGAAGCCAAGCTTTCCCTGTTTTTTTTTCTTTTCTTTCCTTGTGGTCCTTTCAGTCATTGTTAGAGAAGTCATTATCAATGGCAATTGCATTTACTCTATTCCCTTCAGCAAGGACAGTGACAGATGAAGTGCAGCAATTACCTTGGGTTTATTGTTCACTTCGCTGTCTTTAAAGTTGCAGATGTTCAGCCTGCTAACATGTCACAACCCTAACAGGCAAATTAGCCATTGTATGCGTTTGTTTTATTTTGTTTTTTTGTGGGGAAGGGGCCAGTGGTCTGTGAGTGTAAGTGTGAAATGTGTGTTTTCTGACATGGTGGGGAAAGTGTTTTTATCGTGACAGAGGTGCAGTCGACAGCTGACCTGTCAACAGCCTGTGTAATAGACGCTGGAGTACACGGGCACATGCACTCGCTGTGAGTGGAAGGTTCTGACTGACACACTAACACTGTCAGTGTGATCGAAAAACAGAGATGGCCTACAAATACACACACACACACACACACACACACACACTGGCACAGACACTGTGGACTGTGATGAAGATGAAGTAGAGGGGGGGAACCAGAAGCCAAATCTGCCCTTGGGGCACAATAACTCACCAGCAGCAAGTCTGAAGATTAGGTCTGAATTATATTTTTTTTTCCCCCTCCCATCTTTTTTTTTTTTTTTTTTTTTTTTTTTGCCTACCATGATAACCATGATATTTGGAGCATTGAAACGTCCAAGGCCTTGCACTTATTCCCTTTCCTGCTGCCAATCTTGCTGCAGTCTAAGAGAAAAGGGGGAAAGTAGCAAATGGGTGCAAGAAGAAAAGAACACGGCAGCAAAAAAGGTACTGAACTGAAGTGACTTTGTAATGATAGGACTATTTTATCTGATTGAAAGGAGGTAGGAAAACAGGAAGCTCCGAGCCGCACACCGGCGAAAGATACACTCTGGGCTCTCGTAGCTGTACTTCTGCTTCCTAACAAAGCGTCAATCAATGTCATAGCTTTGTGCTGTACCTTGTATTAAAGTGAATACACCTGCTGTTTTCTAAAAAGTCTGGTTCCGAATTAAAAGAATGAACTGCTTTATGTTACAGTGTGAATGTGAGACCTTTAACATTTAAAGTACAAAAAGGGGAAACGGGGACTGATGTGGTGGATGTAGAAAACTACCTCGCCTGTAACATCAAAGCGGTAAAAATGTTTCTTTTCATCAGTCAAATTTTAAAAAATATTTAATATTTTTCCACAAATCATGTTTACATCAGCAGGACTGTAGCAGGACACAGGTATTTCTTTTTTTTTTTTACAGCAACATTTCTACACTTGTCTTGGACACTTCAGTAGTACAAATATTACAACAAAGAAACAATTACAAGTAAATCCCATGAAAAGAACTTTCACTGAAGCCATCAACATGGTAATTTCAAGGTAGATTTTGCAGAAATATATGAAAATAAACCATCAAAATGAGACACAAATCTAGGTGGTGGTACTCACCTCTTTGTATAAAAATGCCCCTGACAGTTACACACTGCTAAATTACATGGTGTATTGTATTTGACTCAATTTAACCACATTTTTATTTTACTTAGTAGTAGTATTACTAGTAGTATTGGAATTGTCATAATAATTATAAGTAATGCTATTATTATTAGAAGCAGTGCTGGTATTGTTGTTGAAGCTACACGCTACGTGTTTCCTAGCGCCTACACAGACCCCCAGCACGCTCCACCTGTGGAAATAGTTTAGAAAATGTCGAATCTTCCCAGCACTCAAAGGAAAATGTCTTTGATTTGAATGAACTGACTGTTC
>NC_024309.1:4672865-4690479 GCF_000523025.1 Cynoglossus semilaevis | reverse complement strand
TCATATTGTGCACAAGTAGAAATTCAATTAGGGGCCATTTAAATTCAGCCAATCTGAGATCAGCATTTTAAAATGTGTCCCTAAAAGAATTTATGAAGTTAAATATTTGATAGAAAGTGTCCCTTTAAGCTCGTATTCAGCAAGAAAGCTAAGAAAGAGCACCGTCAGGATTCCCTGTAACTTCATTATTGTTCCCTTGTGTGTGATATTACAATTTGGAGCCACTTGGTGAAATAAAGTAGTATCTTCTCTGCGGGCAGCTTTATTTCATTTCAGAACGTTTGACAGGGGAAACTTTTTGTCAAACATTCATAACATATGGAATACATTTCTTGTGGAGATATACAGACTTTTGTTAAATATTAACAAACGTTTTTTATGTCAACGTATTTATTTGTTCTTTGCCTTGTAAACATGTGGTGTAACTTTACTCCTCAGAAACTAAACTCCTTAGGAAAAAAACCACACAATTTCAAGACGACGTGCTTGAATTTAACAATGTTTAGGCTCCAGGTTGCTTATGTTTTTCTTCGACGCGTTCCTCCACCCTGATGTGCCTACTCTAGACAACACCACAACACAGAATTCTGAGACTGGTGAGAAGCTGGCAGCTTGAGTGCCAGACTCCAATGAGACCACGGTGACCCAGTAACTCATCAGACTGTGTGTGTGTGACTCATGACTTCTGCCTTTTAACTCGTGGCATTTGCCTCAATACAGCTATTTTTAACTTGGCAGGCAGAGGATATAAAGTTCTGAGTGCAGCGTCTGCTTTGGAAAGTTTACCATTTGTTTTTCAGGATGCAGCTGTCACACTTTTTATACCCGATATCAGTGAGGAGGAGGATTTTATTAGGAGCCTTTTTTCCCCTCTCAAATTCTAACAAGGAAGTAAATATTGCACCTTGGTGCATTAGTTGAAAAGAGGAATACAAATACAACCTCATGCTTGAAGAGTTAAAAAATGATGTTATGAGCTGTTTGGTTTTGTTGCACCAAAGTGAATAGATAAAAGTATCGTAAGTCTGTGGTTATCAACTGGCAGCTCGTGGGCCCAAACCATCCAATCTTCCCTGCCACTGGATTTTAAGATAAACCTCAAAGAGGTTCATTTTACTTAAGTGTCCGGCCCCAGAGACAAAAACATGATTTCTATTTCATTTTACTTAAGTGTCCGGCCCCAGAAAAAAATCTGCCCCTTTGCAAATATAGTTGCTGACCCCTGAATTCCATCAGTTTTCACCATGCAAGTAACTGGGGATAATTTTGTCAGATTATAGCCTGTGTGTGCCCGCCATTACAGAACATCAGTATTCTGATTCATAATTTTTATAATTTAACATAATGCTGAACAGAACAAATTTAATCCAACACCTCTGTGATTACCACCAGAAATACAGGGGCAGCAGACCAGACTTTACTACGTTTAAACTGCGAGGGGAGTTCTTCCTGTTTGGTCTGATGATCTGAGCCCTGCTGATTATAGAGATTGAACCCGCCATCCTCCAATCATCATAATCTGGACACAGACCAGACATTAAAACATGGTTGGCCAAAAAAGTTGTTAAAAGGTTTCTTTGGCTTGTCCGACCTTCAGCACCAAGGAAGCCATCATTATCTTTTCATCGCCAATTCAATGATGGCAGTAGAGCAGAGTATGAGGTTTTACATAATTTAGTAGGAATATTATGGATTTGTTTTTGAAAAACACAAAAAAAATGTTGTTTGATTCTTTTGTAATGCAGACAAAAAAATACACAAAATTCTACATTCAGGCAATGATCAAATCCAACAACATAATATTGTTGTGTCAAATATAATAATTTGACACTTGCCATACAGTGTCGTGAAGTCAACAGTTGATTTTGAGTTAAGAGACAAGTGTTTTTTTTATTATTATTTTAAAAAATCACAGCCCTTTTGTATTTGCTCTCTACTAATAAAACTAGTCTGATGTATGAGTGGTGATTGTCTTTTCTTCAGGATAAATTTGGTCACTTGCAAGACTGAGTTGCAAAGAGGCTAAAGGTCCACATGTGGCACAGGAGCCACAGGTTGCAAACCGTTGGGCTTGTCAGTGGCAATTTGTATTTCGTTACTGTAGTGGCATTATGAGTGTACAAGTCTTCAAATGAGCATACAGAATAAATTTAAAAAAAAATCTAATGACAAGAGTGTTTTATTTCCATTTTCACGATTATGACTCAGAAGGTGTTTATGACACAGTTCCTGTGAACATCCACAGGGAGTCCATTTATTTTTTTCTGTGCTAAACTGAAGATGTAAAAACTACCACCTTGCTCATCTCACAGTAATGAGTGTATTTAGCAGTTTGTGACAGAGTAGAACTTGCTGGTATTTTCCACTGTAATTCTCCCCAATATTTCTGTATGGGGGGGTGCTCTAGCTTCTGTCACTGAACTACTTCACTAAAGTGACAGAAACATTGGTGGGCTATAGGACATGTTTTAAAATTTGAGGAGCATATTGTTTTAAAAGATGTTCCCTCTAGGGTTAGATTTAAAAACAACCTCCCAGCTGATCCTTCTGCACTTTGAAGAAACGCTAACGCTAACCTATAACCTATTTACCACCAGTCACCTTGAGATCTTACTTTTTTAACACAGAAGTCCTGGTCAAAACAACTTAGCAGTCAGAGTGCAGCTGAAGTAACACACGGCACAAACAGTAAACAGCACAGAGAGCACTTCACTTCATCCTTTCTCAGGCTCCACTCAGACTAAAAGAAGTGTGTACAGTAATGAGATCGTTATCTTCTGTTATACTGTTTGATTTGCTGTCTGCTTGTCTGCCAGGAGAAATTAGAAGAGGGAAAAAAAGCCTGTTGAATATCTCGCACATTTAATCTAATTGGTGTCACTTTTCTCCCCCCATTATGGTACTTTAATAGCCTGATCTGTCTCCCTGTGGCTTAGTGTTGTTTAGGGTCAGTGGTCAGGGCCCCGATCTCCATGTCCAGATCACATTAGCACGGCACAGACCCTCAGCATCAAGATAAACACAGGCTGTTTTCCACCACAAGAGCAGGAACTATATTGTATTACTTTAATTTGCATCATTAAAAAGTAACACTATGCCTCTTGTAAATGAGATTAATTTAGTTTTGACCAGAGCTTGGAAGCCATGTTTCCCCCTTCTCCCAGTGTAGATGAGAAAACAGTGAACATTTAAACCCTACCCTCCGTGACGGAGGAAACTCTGCAAGGTCTTAAAATGTAGAAGCTGACAGGTATTGAGGTGATCAACTGGAGAGTTTCACTGCAGCTTTAACGTGGTTCGTAAGTCTGGGATTTTCCTAAGAGGCCGTTAGTCCCTCCCCAGCAGCAAAAAGGACTTGTTATGTTGTATGTGAGTAAAATCTAAAAAGCCTGAGGCTGTGTTTCAACCAAGACTGCATCAGTGATCTTCTTTTCTCCAAAATCTATTATGCACTCGAATCCCTGTAACCTCCAGTCCCAGTGGCCATACTTGGCACGTGCTCCAAGCCAACCTTTCTATTCTGTCTTTTCATCCTAATACTGTCCCAAAACAGGAATCTTCGGTCAACTGTGAGAATTTACTAGTTCTCACAAAAATCATCAGTCAGTCAGCACCGCACCAATGTTGGGCGTGGACAGCTTCATGCACTGTAACAGGCAAAGAAGAGGGTGTCTGTGTGTATCATTTGGAGCAGAAAAAGGAATAGTATACTCCAATCACACAAACAAAGGCACAGATATATACCTATTTAATAGCATGCATAATTGATAGTTTTCCCTCGCAGGGAGTCCTTTGCAGTATACTCCAAGTACTGGAGACACAAATAAAACATGGAGAGGGAAAAGTCATTAAAGCACTTTTGGAGAAGTAGTTAACAGAACTGTGGTGACTCTTACTTGAGTTGCATTCACCCCCAGCCTCCTTCACTGTTGGCACAGGTGCCACAAGCTAATTGGCCGGTGATTAATTACATCCAAGGGTGAATGGCATGACCAATTAGTGGAGCCACTTTGCTCACTAAGCCACAGTGTGGTTCAACTTCGGGGTTCATCACCAGAACATCTGTGACGGCAGAGAGACATAAGGTGGAGTTAGGTGGTTTAAGAAAAGAAGAAATGACTACTGACCTCAGAAGATGAGGACTGAATTATCACAGACAGTTCAAATGGAAAAGAGCATACGATTAGATCTAAATAATAGTAGAAATTAAACAGTCTGACTGTCAGACTATTATTATATATTTGATGCATTAATGTTGTAATAATGCTGGCAGCGATCATCCTCTCATCAGTAGAACCTCAGAGGAATTTAAGTGTTATAACAGGAATTTCCAACACTGCATCATTAAACATTTTTGTTGGTTTTAAATATTTATTTCAAAGAGTCAAGCGGGGAAAAAAATCAAACATTGATTTACATTCGCTAGTTAACTGACCTTTTTCTGATCTCTTTATATCTAGATTCACTCTGTGTTCAGTGTGAGGAGCTCAGAAATATATTATGCCTTTGAGTATCCTCATGGCTAAAAAGTCAAGGATGCGTGTGCATGTGTGTTTTTGTTAACCACCTCTGTAGTAGTCTGGGTACCAGGTGGCTGCAGATGCAGTGGCTGGGGTGCTCTGAGGCCAGTTAAGGCAAGGTGGAGGTGATTCATCAAGGGCTCGGTGGGGCCATCTGCACAACAGACTGACAAATGTCTCTCTCCTTTGTTATAAGGACACCTGTCTCACAGAGCTGGCGATTAATGCCCCTTTTACCACACATTTTTTGTCACCCAGGTATTTATCCCTGCTGTGTCTTCTACAGTGTTTTCACCGCTGACAAGACCGGGAGCCATTTCCAGGTTGTCCTCCGGCAGGGCTAGTCCATGAGAGGCAGACTTTAATAATTCCTTCAAAATCTTGGGCTCTAGTTTGTTCTAAATTTGCCCTTTTGACCTTCTTCACCTAAATTGTGCCTTCCCTGTCCTCAGTATGCTCCCCTCTGCCAGCCCAGCAGGCTGGCAGGAGATGAAATTGTTTCCCAAAGACCTGAGGCATTCATGCATTTAACAAAAGTATGAGGAGGAGGAGCAGGAAGTAGGGAAATTAATGCAAAAATGTGTTTAAACCGACAACCTGTTGTTTAAACATTTTTTCTCGCATGTGATGAAAACAGAATGTACATCAAAGTGGTGAAGGAGCTCCATGTGTGAGCAACCAAACCAGTTTTTTTTTTTTTTTTTTTCTGGTCTGCATTATTAGTAGAGAGTGCAGCTCCGGTGATGGCCTGACTGCTTTGCTGTCAGTCCATCCATCTCCTCACAGTGGTGGTGATTTCTCCAAATATCATTTGGTAAAATGGTGCATGTGCCACCAGACAAGGTCAAGGCCAGTTAGGTGCTTGTCTTCTCCCTGGGATTAGATTTTTATTTTTTTCCCTTCACCTGTCATATGAACAATAGCAGTTTATTTTCAACAGTGACCACTGGAAAGGAGATGTCTCAATTACATACATTGTGAAAAGAAAATTAATAGCTTCATACATAAATTGATTAGAAGCAAATTGTGTATTTGGGAGATTAACTGAAGCCTCAAATGAACCCTGATGTCCAAGTCAAAGGAAAAATGGGCGCAACAAAACAACTGCCCTCACCAGATAACCAGATTTTTTTTATTATTATTAACTGGACTCAGACAGCATGGCTGTGGGCAGTCCAACCAAGTCTGGTTTCAGGTGATCTCTGCCAGCTTTAGATCACAGGATCTGCATCTGTCACATGAACACCTCACAACTGCACCAAATCTCAGTCACAGACATGAAGAAAGGCATCAAATCTCAGTCACAGACATGAAGAAAGAAAGCAAAAAACAAACACGCTGGAGTCATACAATAGCAAAGTGATGCACAAGAACATCATTCAGAATCAAATTGAGTATAGTTTTAAAAACCAATAATTTTGGCATTGTCAGTATTGTCAAGATAAGTTTGAATATGTTTGAAGTTCTTTAGAAGGTTTCAGAAAGACGTGCTTTGTTCAAGACAATGTCCAGGAACACGATTTGTCCTGAAAAATTGAATTATCCATTTTTGAGTTCTTAACTGGCCCGCCTGCAGTCCAGATCAATGTCCTATTAAAAAAGCCTGCATCAGACTCAGGAAGAGAAACTGACATCAGCGACTCAAAATAATTAGGCATCTCCGACCTTTTTGACAGCAGGGAAAGGCACAACTTGCGAAAGAAAATAATCTCTTGGTATTTCCAGGTTTTTACCTCGTATGAAAGATTCAGGTGCTTTACCCAACTTACAGCTTTGTTTTTATTGCCGTTTTTAGAATTTTGTTTTTCCTGCCAAGGTAGTTCCTGTAACCATTCTATTTTTGACACATTAAGAACAGGTGTAACAAGACGACCGTGCACTTGTGCAACACAGTAAAAATAGAGAAGCATAGACAAGAAACAGAGATTTGCACTCTACTTCAACCCTTCCTTATTTCTCCTCCCACACAGACGTGTGCAGAGAGAGAGCGGGGTAAGAGTGAAGGTAAAACTCACGTTCCAAAGAACTTGCCCTCTGGAGCTGAATGTGCACATACGAGGATGGAGTCACTTGTTGGGACTCATATCAAAATCAATTATGAATGTTTCATCAAGAGGCTTTGGGGCCACATCAAGGGAGCAAGGTATTAGATGGTAATGAGAAATGGAACAGAGAAGTATGGTCCTGCAGGCTCTGATGTCTCCAGGCTGCATGTGATTCAGTGGTTTAAATACATTTGCATGCATTCAATACGCAGGAAAGCCATATTTTATTAAAGTGAAACGGCCTCCTTCATGTGCCTCTAACAATCATGCGGGTAGACACAGCCTTTGATTCTGGGTTAGATGAAACCCCTTTCTTTTATGACCAATAGAGATCGGCAATTTTATCACACATTATCAGACCTGTGTGTGTGTGTATTTGCAGCATGTAGGTGGAGTGACTGACTTACATCTGGCTGCTCTGATCTCAGTCAGTCAACTCGTTCTCCTCTGGCCACAGATTCATTCATTTCAGCCTGATGATTGATTCTGGTTGGGGGCCGTACCTACGGGCCTTATTAAATCTAAATGTAAACTCACACATGACAAAATGCAGGGAATGCCAGTCACCACCACCACAGCACCACTCCCTGTGGGCTTAGATCACTTAAGGTAAGAACCTTGTGTGGTTGTATCCTGACTAACATGGACGCTGCTTCGATATCCTGATCAACTCTTTCTAAAAGGCTGTGGATCTTATTGTGTCTTAAGTATCAACAAAAGTTATGGTAAAGACTGTTATATAAAATAAATAAATACAATCTATTTGCCATACAGCGGATGAAGTGGTAAGTGTTCTTGCCTTACAGCAGAAACATGCATGCTGGGCATTTTGGAGATTCACAGTTCACAGTTGAATGTGAATAATTATCTGTCTCCAACATGGACTGATGAACTGTCCACGGTGAAACCCACTCTTGCCCTATGACTTCAGGAAACTCCAAAGTTTTAACAGTAGAATCAATGAATGAATGAATGAATGAGTGAAGGATGCCAAATGTGCTCGGTCCAAGATTGTGTTGCGTAAAAAAACACTAACATGCATGGATGCTAGGTTCTTAGTACTAACTTAGTGTTCAGTACTTGATTGAAAGGCCACTCTGGTCCCAGGCTCTGACACTAAAATCCTTCATGATGCGATGGGTTAAACTTTGTTCTCTGGTTATTTGTACAATGACCAGGTCCAGTTCTTCTTTTTCTGATTGGCCATTTCAGAACAGAGCCAGATGGCACTGTGTTGAAGTGGGATAAAACTGAAAACACCTATAAGATCAATCTTCATCAACATCCCCCATCAGTTATTACTTTCATCCCTGCCGTGTTTTAAGTGAGATTTTGTTTGCAATCTTTGTCTTGTAAAAACAAAGTACAGTAATGACACTAGCTAAGCTGATTAAAAAATAAAACATAACTCACAGGGAAAGATTTCTTGTCATGGTAGAAACTTAAAAAAAAAAAAGCTTTTTTTATCTTCATGTTCCTTCAGGACAAACGGACAGACACAGTTTCACATGCAAATCTACAGGCACACGGAAACACACACACACACTCGAAGACTGTCACCATCCCTCACTGAGCATAGCAGGGTTCTGAAAGGGCAACTTGGCTGGCCATCTGGCCTGCACATAAGCAGAGGTTATTGTGTCAACATCATCATTACTGAACACATTGCTGTTTAGCAAAGGTTAGCCAGAATATGCTCACTAATCTGTTGCAACATACACAGAAAAATAATGCAATGCTGTAAAACCTACCATACTAGAGCATCGTTTCCCAAAGACTGGGTCGCAACCCTCAGGTGGGTCGCAAGAGATTTTTTTTTTTGTTTCCCAGGAGTTTACGAATAATGTCTATTGACTTGGGTCACAAAGGTTTGTGACTTTTAAAATATGGATTCCCAGAAAAAAGTTTCAGACACACTGAGTTAGAGGATGGTCAGCAGAACATATGGGAACTGTACCAGATTTGAATGAATGCATATACATAAAAACACATCTTACATTAGTCTGTATATTGTCGAGTATCCTGTTGGAAAGTTTAATGAAATGACTTCATCTCTTCATCTCCGACAAACGCCTTTCTCACCACGCTGTGGTCAAATAAAAAGATTGATCTGTATTTGATATTTATCTGTGAAGCTAGATCTGAGAACCCGTTCCCTCATTAAACACCAGCATTGGTTCTTTTCTTGGTGAAGCCATGCGCTGTTGAGCTGTAGCCACTTAGCACCTGATTAAAACAAGGAAACGTTCCCCGTTGTGTTATGGGATCGGTGATAAAGCTACTCCCAATAATAGCATTAACTGAAAGTGCAAAGTAAAATGTCTCTTAATTGTCTTTCCCATGTTGCTTAATTATTTTATAATAACCAATGTGGCCTATGTCTAATTTCAGATAGGAGTAATTACAAGTTCTTAATAAAACAAATGTTGGGAGTTGAAACATTCAAACATGGGAAATGTAATTATTGGCGTTCCATCAAGTTGGTCGCTCAGTTTAGCTGAGAATTAAAGTCAACACTTCGGATCATTTCATTAGCGTGTGTGTACTACGTCCCCTGGTGGAACTCTGTCAGACCTTATTTGATGGCGCTGAAAAATACCATCACCACCAGGGAACATTATTTCAATTAGTGCAGCCAGATGATGGTTTCAGCCCATATGTGTCAGTGTTTTGTACTTTAAACTGTCTAATCTGTGGAAAAGAATTTGGCCCTGTATGTTGGGACTGCACTGTTGATAATGGGACGGATCTGTCTGGTATAAGCACTAAGTAAAAACATATTATAAGACATTTTGAAGTCATGTAATCACAGCTATCAATATAATCAATTTTTAAAAAATAGTTTTATCTGTTGTTTTTGTTTTGTTTTTGTTTTTTATCAATTACCAGACATTTCTGGAACCCCTATTTGAACTGAATGATGACCCAAAGGTTGAAAAACACTGGGTTGCATGAGAAGGACAAATTTCATATTAAATTAAGTGTGAAGGTGATTTTTACTATTCATTTTGCTCATAAATTACTGGATTTTTATTTTGCACAGAATATATAAAATGAAAAATGCAGAAACTGATTCTAATGGATGTTCGGCTTCAACATGTACCGTACTTAAAAAAAATTCCCATATAATTTAAAAGCTAAAAATACTGAACCATCACAATAGCATGAAATACAACACAACAGACACTGTTAACAGAATAATAGTGTTATTCCATAAAGTGACATGGAAAAAATGTAAGGATTGATTTAAACCAATGGATGAAGTAAATCATTTCTAAATGAACAATAAAAATAATAGTTAATTCCTGGAAGACCACTGACTAGTTTTTTTCTTAACACCTTTGTGTAGTCTTTTTCTTAGATAAATCAATAATACATTCATTTTTCTCCCTTACATGAAACTCTCCGTTCTCAAAGGTGCAAATTTGATAAGATCTGCTGTCGCTGCTCACCAAGCTGTTGATAGTCAGATGTTCACAGCTCTTTGTGAGAGTCTTTAAGTTGAGATCAGCCGGATGTCTGTATAAACGGCCTGGTGTAAACCTGTCCAAAGGAAAGTGACTTCATTTTCCATAAACCTAAGACGTCAACTGAGATGACATTTTGTAACAAGAGCTTGCGGGAACATCTTTACTGGCCTGAGGAGAGGCCAAAAAGACGGGCTGAATGCTATGAGAAACGTTTGTCCAGATTTAGTGCTAAATTGAGCTCCTCACTGAAAATGACATGATGTGCATGTGCACACATGGCAGTCGTGGCTTGGAGTCCTTTCCAACATGCCTGCCAAATTTGGCACAAATTGGGCCGAATGAGGTGCCGTGGTGACATTCTAAAAAATTCAAAAAGTCACTTTTGTGGTGGATTTGAGGTCAAATGACTTCTTAGTTTTCTCCCTTTAATACCTTTATATTTAATATGTATTAGGTTTTGCATGGTTTTATATCAAGACCTGTCTGGGTCTATATATCATTGTGTGGACACAGTCTAGATACTATATAATACTACAAAGTACTACATAAATACTATTATTTCAAAATGATTAACCACAGTCTTTCATGTTGTTGATGTTTCATGTAATAATTGGCAGATGCTATTACTTATTACCATATTCCAAGTGTGTGTGTGTGTATATATATATATACTGTATATATAGTCAGTATCAGATGTTTTCATTACAGTGTCACTCCATGTAAACATTTAATACCATCACACTGTAATTTTATCAATCACTCAGTCTGTTTCCCCACAGGAAAATGCTCCTGGGCTGTAAAAATCCAATGGAAATTCTCATTTCCATGTCTCCTACCTGGACCAATCGATACATATCCTCAAATAACACACTGTTTGAATGTTTGCCCACATCGCCGACAATTAAATGAGTAGAAAACACCGAGAGCTAGTACATTTTTAAAGACCCAATATCTTAGGCGTAGCCACACTGGTAGTCAGTCACACTGTGTGTTTCTGATTCACCACATCTGGCTGCAGCCTCACAGACATGCAGCCAGATGTTTTTACGTGTGTGGAAGGAGGAAGCAGTCAGGCTGAGGTGTTTCGGAGGAAACCTACGGACAGTTTGTTAAAGACGTCCTTTCTGAAAACAAACTGTCAAAGGATAAAAATGAGGAGTGAATTTTTTATTTATTTCTTTTTTGCAGATGGTTGGCATTATGAAGGTCAAATAATACTGAAGTTTCTTTGATATTCCTTCATATAAAAAATAACACAGGTGAAGAGCAATAACTTCCGCAAAGTGTGTGTGTGTGTGTGTGTGTCAGAAACTACTTCCAACAAGTTCTGTTTACCAAGAAGCTGTTTTTAATGTCTCCCACAAGTATCCTAATTGGACAAGCCTCATCCCAGACCTACACCCTGACCCTTTGTTTGTTTATCTGATTAGTGACCTGTGCCGGTTTCTTCCGTTCCTTGACAGCGAAATAACCACAGAATGTTAATTGCAAAACTTTTGCCTAAGCAGCACTGAAGTCCAGTGGTGGAAGACAGCTCCATCTACAGCTAGGTTTCTTCTTTTTTCTTTTTTTCTTTTTTTGAGGATAGTAAAAGCTACGCCTTTGTGCTTTTAGAACTTTATTGTAGCTTTATTCAAATATATATCTACAGCTTTTGCATATCTGGTTAAATGCATTATTTCGGTCTGTGCCTGTGACGTTACTTAATACGAAGCCTATGTATTCGTATGTGTGTCATGGCCCAGATGAGCTGCTCTGTACTGTCCATTCCTAAGCCAACAGGGTGTTATTTCCAGGTGACTGTATGAATGAAATGTCATTATTTCATTACTCCTCTGCATCACAACAGACATTACATAAAAACATTTCTAATTTGAACAAACAATGTCAGCATGAAGCCATGTTTATAGCCTGACTTTTAATTAAATGTGTTAGCATACCATACTGTGTCATGCCGTCATTCTGTTTCTGTGTTCACGTCACTGATGCAGCTAATTCCATCTCGCTTTCGCACCCTGTGGGGGAGAACACAAGTCAGATCAGGGTCCAGGGTTCCAGACCGTACATGTACTGCTGGGTTTGGTTAAACTTGGATAAATTCTGTTTAAAACCTACATCACAAATGCAAACATCTGATACGGTAGCAGACTCTGTAGCCCACAGCATGTTCCATCCATGTACATGTCCATTTACAACTAGAAAAGTTAATTTTGAAATTTGCTGTCGGCCAAACCCGACTTAAATGACATCAACCCGGGCAGTTTATCAGACAATACTCAGCTCCTTCTGGAGTTTGAGTCTTCACAGTTTGTTTTTTTTTACAAAGAAGCTAAAAACAGAATCAGTGTTGAATTTCGTTCACGATGGCTTTCTGCCACACGAGCTACAACAAACACACTTGATTTACTTGAAACACGTCTAAGAATGGTGCTTTTATTTTCAGACCTGATTCACGTCAATCAGTGGAGACGCCAGCCTCCTCGTTAGTAATTTGAACACCACTTCCTGTCTTTTTTAGGGGACATAAAGAAACTTGGATCAAGAGGCAGATGGAAGTGGCTTATGTCTCCACGATCGCACACTGAGATGAAACCAAAATGGCAGCCAACAACTAACACACAGACATGCACAAACAGACACACACTGCTAAATCACACAAAAGCACCCAGGCAAACACACACACACACACACACATCAGTATTTCACCCCTAGTGTCTGCCAATTATGAACAAGATTCATATGAGGAGGAAACATACACAAGTCTAAACTTAGCATTCTTCCATTCTCATACTGTGAGTCAGTGGAGCAAAACACAGTGGCGAGCCCCCCATCACCTCCCCCCAGGTGAAATCCCAGAATATCAGCTGCTGTTTCAACTCTTACAAGTCGTGTGCTTTTCTTACTCTTTTTTTTTCATGAGTCTTTTGCAAACACCCAGTGAAAATCCCTTTACTTGGATTCCATCCCTTTCTCATTTGAAATAATCCCTTCTATGACAACACTTTTTATTGTGCACAGATAATAACAATTCCTAGTCCGCTGTGAAAACCTCAGCATCGGATTTTCGTCTAGCAGTTTGAGAGTGGCAGAGCCTCAGGGCTTCCCTCAGTAGAACTGTCCGAGTTTGGAGACAAATCTTTTGATCTCTGTATGTTGACTACCTCATGTTAGGAAAACTCACGCTACTTTAGGTGTACGCAGGCTTTCATGGCGGACCAGAGGGATATTCGATAAGCGCCGTCTGTGTGCTCTGCTCATGCTGGAGCACACACCGTCCCCGTCAGGTGCTTCTCTAAGTCGTGTTTTCTACACATTCACCTGCGGTGAAAACTCAGCTAGACAATATTCCATCTGGACTCCGGATGCCCAGTCCACTGACTGCTAGCTGTTTGCCACCTTTGTTTTTGTGCTTCTCCAGCAAAACCATGAGCAGTGCACAGATTTGCTGAAGTCTTGTTTATATAAGAAGTTGCAACATCTTCCCCCGTCCAGTCGTCATTTGTTTCTGTTTTACTTTTGTCCAATGTTTTCATTGTAAAATTCACTGATTTCAGGTTTTTGCTGGGTTTACAATTTGTTTTGTTTTTTTGTAAAACTCAGCAGTAAAAGAGCTGAAGGAAACACTGTTGCAATATGTTCCAATCTTAGCATTGTGCAGTGAGATGATCTGGTGAACAAAGATATTGACAGTACGTGCTTGGTGTCACACTAACAAAGAAGGGGGGAGAGTAGTAATGGGAGAGCGAGTGGATGGGATCTAGACAAAGTGCTTTCATTAATTCTATTTGTTTCTGTAGGAGGGTGTGATTCTGTGACCTTTGCTGGAGTCGGCCCAGCTTCTTCATTTTTACTCATTATGCAAGAGCCAATAAGACCCAGGTTGACACCTGTCTCCGTAGGGAGCGACTGAACAATAAATGTATCCTTTTTTAAAAATTCCAAACTTGTCTACGAAAGTAAAGAATCCGTAAGAGTAATAAAGAACCACTTGATGGGTGAAAAGAAATCTATGAAAAGCTAATAAGGCAAGCCAAGGCATTTCCAAGGCTGTAAATTTAGCCATTAACCTTTTAATAGTCTCTACTTCAGTAAAGACAACACGACAGTTTAACAAAAAAATTGGATTTGTGTTGTTTTAGACTTGAAGTCATTACAATTCATACACAGCCAAAAATCAGGGTTTTATATTATGTTGCAATTTTTACATCTTTTAACAGATCATATCATATTACCTGTCCTCTGATGCTGCAGCAGTGGGCACAGATATGCTGCTTTCACTAGTCAGTCTTTCACCTACGCCTCCCTACTTTAGCACAGTTGGACATGTGTAACATCATTTTTGCGTGAAGCCATTTTTGGACGCGCGATTGTCCCAAAACGTCCAGAGGTTTCTGTCAGGTACAGCAATATTACAGGAATATTCCTGCCTCTTCCTCCTCTGGCTTAAGGAGCCACGCTTCTGTTCCAGAAATTTAAAAATACTTTTCCACAATGTGGATTAAAACACTTGTTTCATTGGTAAACACCACATTCATACAACATGTATGAACCAATGAATGACTCCTGCGAGCGCTGTCTCTCAGCTGTTGTTCTGAATTGAAACTGAGCAGCGGGTGTGATGTTCCTACCATTTACAAGCTGCCCTGTGAGTTTGGATTTTCTGTTTCTAAAAGGAATTAACACAAGGATTGTCACCGTGACCAAGGACTGACAAATAACTGTGTACTGTGGGGTTAAATGATAAAAAGAAACAAAAGCAAAAGCCCTGAAGTCAGAATCAGTCGGTTAAATCTTTTGTGGTTTAAAAATAATGATTTTTTTCTTCTTCAATTATTACAAGGCAAAAGTTTTAGCGTTATTCTTCCTCTTGTATTTTTGTCTCAGATGACATTCTGACATATATGGTTAACAAAATATTTACCAGACAGTGCATGAAGGTTCATTTCCCTCTAATTGTTTACAGCACATCTCTTGACTCATCTGCAGACTGCGTTTATTAGTGAGAACCCTGACAAGCGAAAAAAGGACTTCAAGAGAGGAGATGGGTGAGGGTGGGGAGGGGTGGGCATAAACATGCGATGGGTCTGACATGTTTTTAATTTTACATTAACGTCTTCCTGGTGGAGCCAAACAAGCTTGCTATTAGACATTCATTATATTGATCGTGCAGCGATGTCAGGTCTCGTAGGAAAATTGAGGTTTCTCTCCTTTTTGTCTGTCAGCTAATTATTGAAAACAAGATTTGCTTCTGATTACGAGAGCGGATCGTTGTGGCTGCAAACACATTGACACGCACAAAACACCTCAGGTTAGTCGGAGACAAGTGTATGCAAGGGGAGACGGAGGGTTATGGTTGGTACAAGGTCTTTCCTCCTTCATCCCACTTAAGAAACAGATGCCAGAATTTACAAGGCTTGCTATAACAAGATGGATTAAATAGCACCATCTGCCCAAATTGCCTCTCTTATATTTAAGGATTTCACTGCAAATGTTTACAGAATGTCGTGGCGCTGTTTGCACTGACAGGAAACAGTGAAAAAGTGAAAACCCACTCGGTCTCATCTCCATTCCTTTGACCTGTCCAGATGTAAATGTCATTCCTCTCCATCAACTCACAGAGCTAAACAAGTGACCTTTTCTGGGCCTTACCTGTAATCAGTGGTGTTAGGTGTCAAAGATGGAAAAAAGGAAGAGCAGAAGGAGAAGAGAACAATCATGGTTACACATTATTGATGAGTCATTCCTTCAGGGGAATAGCTGTGTTTAACTAAAAGAAATTAAAATGAAGCTTGGGCTGAGTTCTGCAGCAGATTGTACAGTATGTTGTATCCTTACTGTATACTGTGTGTCTGCTAATGTTAAACCTAATAACCATAAACGTTGGTATAATTTTTAAGCCTGCATTAAAAAAAAAAACTTTGTTTACTGGTTAACTTCAAAATTGTCATTTAAAAAATGTTCTGCAGCGTAGGGTGGCAAAAATGATGGTCGATCAAGCCCTGCAGCCAAAAGTCAGAGTCAAAATAAATGCTAAATGACCTTTGGTGGTACTGCATCAACAACTGGTTCCTGGAGCTGATGCTAAGGCTAATCCAGACTGCTTTCCTGAAGTTTTTTAATGAAATGAAAAAATGTTTTTTGTGCTGAAATGCATGTTTTTTGTATGAAAAAATGTTTTTTGTGCTGAAATGCAAAATGAACCTACAGTACAAAATCTCAGAACCTTTCACTCTTAGTGCTTCAATTACAAGGTATATCTTCATGAATGTGCAATCACAGTATCTGAAGGTGCTTTTGATGCAATGATTATAAGACATTTGTAAAAACAACTGCTCATCTGCTCCCAAATTACCAAAACTAATTAAACCAAAGAGGGATGTGACCCAGTGGTAAACTTGCCTTGTGGTGAGGAGTGTATTACAGGTCAGTCGAATTAGGTTTAACTCAATCTACTTATTTTCCTTTAGCTTTAAAAGTGTAGCTATTGATTACTTTACTCTATCTGAAGATAGAGTTTATAGTAAATACAGGAGGACATTAGCTCGCCCCTACCCTGTGTGTACAGTCACGTTATTGATGCGCTCAGTTGTTTATAACAGCCTAACTGAGTCTGTGCAGAGGTTTCCCCATAGTCTACCAGCCCAGGTTGTGTATGTCAGTAATAGAGGGATTTAATGTTAGTTTGTCTTGTGGAGCCCATCTTCACCTTTGACTCAGTGCCATAATCACCTTCTGGTCCCAGGAGGAAAAAAGTAATTGCTCATTTTGTAGATGGAGCACCTTGTGACCAAGTCACTACTTAATTATTTACATGTCTTGCAGAGGGCTATTGAAATATAACTATAAAGGTCTTCTCTTGTCCACTTTGAGAGATCTGCAAGAAAAAAGTGTATATAAATATATATATATATATATATATATATATATATATATATATGTGCTATTTTTATACACTTGACTTGAGTACATATTTTTGTTGGGGAGCTACAGTGTGATTTGACTGTGATATAGTGAGACTACAGGCCCAAGCTGCAGGTAGAATGCCAGAATGCACAATGTGGAACTCTGGAGTAATTGCTGTCTGTTCTCGGTTCCAACACAATATTTCTCACTCAAGCACCGCTATACAAACCCTTGATCAACATGCTAAATCATTACATGTAATTCTCCAGCTGAGTCATAAATCATGTTAGGATTGAGGAAGGAGGTGATTTTTTGTTGTTGTTTACTTCTCGCAGCATATTTTTACATCTGACTCTTAGGTGGGCTGTCTTCATTCTTTTTCCTCATCTTTATTCAAGTACATACATTAAAAAGAACCGATGAAAGAATAAGAAAAAAACAGGGTTTGTTTTCTCTTTCTACAAAGTCAGCCCTTTGACTTCCTACAATTATGGTTGCAGACATTCCCACCCTGTCTCAAAAAAAAGGAGAAAATCAATAAAAAGTGATAATAAATTGCATTGGTGTGCTTTGACTTTCTTTGACTTTCAATGCATGGGTGAGACGTCCTGGCCGAGCCAGCACCACGCTCTCAGATCGCTTCGTGGGAGTATGAATAATGCATTTTTCATTTACA
>NC_024309.1:4662417-4672789 GCF_000523025.1 Cynoglossus semilaevis | reverse complement strand
AATAAGGCATTTTTCATTTACATTCCGGCTCAGCTTACAGTATGTTGGGGGCATTAAGAGATGGTGGGAGGTTCATGTACGCGGCGGTGATGATTCAGGACAGGCTGTATAAAAATACAGTGCATCTGTTGTTTCTACTTTCTCAAACCATATATGGCTCATTCTAAGGCGTTCATAGTTTCAGTCCCATATACAACTATCAACGACATTCTCAATGGTAATATTTACCTGGCTGCATAGTTCAAAGCATTCATCCTCCCATAAACTAAATGTGTATCCTCATATCTGAGGGGATAACATTAAAAGAAGAAACTGAAATGTATGAGGTGACATGCGTGTGCAGGGGAATACAAGAGAACAGATAAGTGAACTTCAGACTAAGCCAGATGTTGTATTCCTGGGTGTGTCATTGGATTCTCTGCTCAGTTTTCCTGGCTGCTGAGCTAAGCTGTTTGAGCAAAGCATCGTGGGAACTGTCATCTCTGCTGAGCTGCAGATGGAATCAAATGGCCATAGCGCTGAGAAATCAACTGTGGAAGAATTGGTCTTAAATGCAGCAAAATTCTTTTTTTATTATTAAAACACTACAGTATATTCTGTCACTTTTTATGTAACAAATCAAATGTATTGCCTCACTCATATGTGCAAACGGGACAGTGTGTGACGAAACATCAAAGCTTCAGCACCACAGCCCGCTCATACCAACATAACAGGACCTAGCTGTAGAAAAGTGCTTCATTCACAGTTAGGAGACATCCTGATCAGGGCCAATTGTACCACTGTGGGTAGAAAAATGATGACTATTAGATAAGGACGCAGGATGCTGACAGGTGTTCTTCGCCAAAAATGAAAGCTGGGAGGTTGAGTGCACGCTGTATGAAGGGTGGATCGGATTTATTATAAGGTGATTTTTAATTAAGAACATTTATCTCGAATGATGTTTCCTTGGTGGAATGTGGAATACAAGGTACACCTGTGCCGGTTCCCTCTCTCAGATACTGTAAAACACTGAACAACGATTTGGCAAAGAAGGTGTTTTAGTTGTTAGGGTCGCTGCTTTCTTAGCAGCTTTCACTCTGGAAAACAGCACAAGGTTGTGTGGTGTTGTAGGATCAATAAGGTTGCTCCATTGGTGGGTTCCTTGGTATGGGTGACACAGCTTTGCAGTTATTTGGAATTGAATTAGGTGGGGTGTGGAGGGAGGCAGAGGATGATGAAGAGTATCAATCATTCTGTCTCTTGTGTGAAGTTATTTGTGGCTTGACAGATTCGGCAATAATGAAAGTTCACTTGTTCACCACCGTGGGTTTATGGGTAAATTTACTTTCCCCATGACACCTAGCCTGGAACAAAGGGAGTTAAGCTACAGTCCGAGAAGCAGTATCAATATGATCTGAGTGTTTGACCACACAATGGCTCTTATGTCATGAGCCTCATGGGCTCCACAACACACAGGCATTAGGCCTCCAGATTGCTGTGTCCATTCAGTTTCCTCAATATCGTAGCTGCATCTCCACCTTCCTGCATTTTAATGCAACCAAAAATGACTTTCCTCTCCTTTCTTACTTGGCCCTGACATGAAAATCCTCTTTATTCTATATGAGAATCATCATCCCGGTCAAACCAGAAGGCATTCCATAGAATTACTGTGAAACTGCCCACACTGCACTGAGTGCAGGAGCGTGGTTGAGATGGAGAATAGTTTAAGTGAGATTGATTGAACCAGGCTGCTCCGGATTCGTTGTGTGTCAGAGGCATTTATGCAGGGATTGGCTCATAACATGTCAATCAGTTGGATGGATGGACAGGGCCGTGCACTAGAGGGTGGTACTGAGAGTGTGGGGAAGTCGACATGACAGAGGCTGATGGGATGTCACTACAGGACCCCTCCAGCCAGGGTCTATAAAAGCCCAGGTTTCTACTCTGTCGGGCAATACCTTAGCACAGTCGCTACATGTCCATCTATATATGTGTGTTTTTTAAATATGTATCTACAGTATATATTTGATGGCTACAGTATATATTTGTAGTATGTGTGTATATATACATACAGGTATTTCTTTCATCCATTATTAATGCAAGATATTTAATTTGTAGTCGACTTTTAAACCACTGTACACGACACTGTTTAAACTGCAGTGCTTAAATATTAAACGTGTGACAAAACACAAACTGCATGTGCAGTGTATTTTATTTAAAATAGTTAAAATGCAAATATGCAGAGCAATTTCAAGACAAAGGTCATTTATCTTCAGGTTTCAATTCATTTGAGTTTGAATTTACTGATTGGTGTGATTACCATAAATGTAGCAATTAAAAAAAATGCATCAAGGATGTTTAACATGGAAGATAAATGAGAAGCATAAGGCTACACTGTTTAGCTTATCTATACATTTATATGCTCATGTGTTGATGGATGCTGTAGCTTGTACTGCTCATAATAAATGCCCCAATATTTTCTTTCCAGAAATGATTTCCTCATAACTCTCTACATTCTGTAGACCCCTATGTAAAACCACTGCACTTTCCTCCAAAGGAATAGTCCCAGTGCAACCCTAAATCCATTCACCCTCTCGTAATTATATGGTAGCAGATGGTAAAACAGGAATATCTCAAGTGTGACACGTTAAGGTAAGAGTATCAGCGTGGACCAATATGCACCATGGAAATAAATGAAAAATCGTTCTTTTGCATGTTGGCTTCACTGACCATTTAATATCTGCTGCACAGATAAGAAAAATCCATCCTGCATATTGTAACAGAAGCTGAAATCAAAACACATTAATATTGCATCAGTGGCTCCTGTCATCCAGTGAGATACTTAGGGTGAAATTGATGGAGAAAAGAAAAACAAACGGTCACAACAGTAAATACAGCAATGGACGATTTATCAAGTCTGACGAGTTAGGTAAACTCCTAATAAGGTTTTTCTTATGAGAGATAATGAGATACACATTCAGCTTATCAAAAGTGACAAATGTAGCACGGTGTCAATTACTGCAGGAACAAACAAAAGCATTTTGGAAGATGGCATGTAATGTGATGCAATGCGTCAAACGTTCCAGCGGAGACCAGTGTTTTTGTGATTTTATACCTGCAGTAATTCATCCACAAATTACAGTCAGTGGTAATTTGGACCAGAGACGACGTCCCTACGCACATTATCTCCTGTAATTGCATGTCCACACTTCATTATTCCGTAGATATCGGAGGTAACTGGAAAGGTTTCACTCTTTACATAAGAGGTTACAGTAACCACACTATAGGTTCTCTGAACTGATAGATTTACATTTTGATAGACCACAGTGTGGACACCTCTATCAGGTCTGGGGGAGCTGCTGTATATGGAGGAAGCTTATTTTTAAGTGGCTCTATTTGAATATCACGGCACAAATTAGAATAATTGATTTTTCGACATACTTTGTTTTCCATCCAAGCTTTTCCAGCATTTCTCTGACTTTCAACTTCAAATATCAAAAGTCAGACCAGACATTAGCAAGTCTTCACTGGTCTGATTTATAATGAATACTGAGGTCTATAGTGTCCTGCAGAATCTCACCGAGTATCATCAAAACATTGGCCTACATCGTGCTCTAAAGAGCTGTGTCTAGTTGGTTTTTATTATGTAGTAATTAACAATGTAATTAAGGTAAATAACCAATTTAAATTCAAATTCACTGTTTACAACATATTGATCTTCTGTCCCATTTTTGGAAAAGTCTGTCACATTAATATCATTACTCCTCGGAGAACAGTGAGGATATGAGATTATTAATGAGGTTCCTTACTGTTCGGACCCTTGGTGTTATTCTGGTGCTGCCATGCACGCACAGCTGACTGCTGTGTAGGTGGTTAAAGTAGGTGACAAAAGGAGCCAGAGAAAAAAGGAGAAAAGGATAAGGGCCTGGGTAGGAGAGAGGGAAGGAGCAACGGAGTGACAGAGCCACAGACATGCAGAGGGAGAAGAAAAGAGGAGAAAAAAAACAAGGTATGGAGGGAAGCCTGTGTGCTCCTGGTCTGTCAGGCGTATCGTGTGTCTTTGTTTTTTTCTCTCCTTCTCCTCCTCTGCCTTTTTTTTACACCAGTGAATATGGTGGAGATGGTTTTGTGTCTGTGATGGTGCCACGCCCCTGTCAGAGAGCCACAGCTGGGTGTAAAGATAATTAGGTGAATTCTGCTCCCTGAACAGGTGACAACAAACTACATTACACATGGTTATGTGGAGAGGAAAAAAATGATTCAAGTAATGTTATGGATGCAAGACCAAAGAAAAAAATGTAAAAGTTTTTTTTTTTTTTTATGTTTTGTTTAGCTATCATAGATAAGGAAATATCAACAGAATGTTTTTTTTTTATGTTTTGTTTAGCAATCATAGATAAGGAAATATCAACAGAATATTTAAAAAATGTGCTTTAAAATAAAGGTTTTTTCCTTTATCTTTCTGTTAATGTAAATATTACACGGGAATGTTTACACTCATTATATATCAAAAATAATTATATTGAGAGAAAATAAATTCACTGGATTCTTGTGCATGAGCCTCTGGGTCTCTTTTTCAATCATGTTTAGGTCTGATGGTATGTAAACACCGCCTTGTTGCAAATATATTACCTTCTGGTTATTAAAAATGTTTTTTATCATATCTAGGGGCAGCATGGCTTTGAAGTCATCTAATCTTGAACTGCAGAAAAAAAACTTTTGTGACTACGTCAACCTGGAATTCAAAGCAGAAAATGAGCCATTTATTCCAAGTGTGGCGCTGCGTTCATGACTGTCAACCACAGATACTATAGGTAAACTCCTAGGGTTAACAAATTAGCTGCAGAATAAACACACTTCCCTCAGCTTGCCCCCTTCACACAGAGATAAAACAGCGTCTTCAAAAAGGTTGTGATACCAGGCGTTTGGATTAGCGCGTTCCTAAAGCAGTTTCCACATTATGTACAATACTGAGTGGTGCGGTAAAAACTCCAGCGCGTTATTTTATTATGCACAGATAAACTACCCCGTCTGGGGGTGAGTGGAAGGGAATATTTAAAGATCACCTAGCTTTGAACTGAAGATATGATATAATATTTCATTTTCATATTTGCGCAGAGGAAAAAGCTCCTTGACAGTGTTCCAGATTATGTCGAAATATAGAGTTGGCAAAGGAGGGAGGAAAAAATAGAAGGAAGCAGTAAGAGGCAGATAAAAAGAAGTGATGCTCTTACGAGGAAACGCTGGATAGGAGTCATATGATAATTATGGGTGAAAGGAGGGAAGAGACTCTGAAAAGAGGATGAATAGGTAAACTGTGGAAAAAAATAGTGTGTTAACACACTGCTCCTCTCTACCAACACTACAAACCCATGGCGAGAGAAGCCAATAATTCACACACGGGTAATTGAGTGCAGTGTAAACCAGTCACTGCTCTTCTCAAGAGGTTCTTTGTGTTTGAGGAGAGAGACCCACTGACCTCCCTCCTACTTGTGTGTGTGTGTGAGTGTGTGTGTGTGTGAGGATGTACAGCAGGGACTTGTGCATCTTGTTACGGGGGTGTGGAGGACCTTGGAGAGAAAAAATGAGTGGGGCATCTCTGGGCCATATCTGATGCAAGTATAGGAGGGCGGGGGGGCTGATGTGATGTGTGCAGATATAGGTTGGGTGCTCAGCTTGCAAGTGCAGCCAGACACAGCAGGGGTGTGTGTGTGTGTATATGTGTGTTTGTGTGTGTGCTGTAAACGTTGTGAGCTCCACTGAGCCCCAAATATAGAAAGCCTAATAACTACAATTGTGATATCTGTATTCAATGTGCAATTGAGCGTTACAGTGTGTAAGATGTTTGGTTTCAAGCCAACATCCTGCAGACATTTGGAGATGTGGCTGTGGATTCTAGTGTTTTTAATTAAGATATGTTACTTTTTTGTGCCAAAGAAAAGCAAATCTCATCCATGTGTGACCGTGTCATAACTCCAATCCTAATTCTGTCTGTTCAGTCTGAGCGGAAACAGACATCTGATACAAGTTTTACTGCCAGGCTGTACATACTGTATGCAGCACATGAGTACAGATCCGACGTATCTGACTTCTGAGAGCACTCTCTCTGAACAAAAAGTCTCAGTCCTACAGGTACAGAGCATGATGCTGCACCAGTGGCATCACACTGTTAATATATCATTAAAAAACAGGGTTGCTGTGGCAGTAAATACCCACACTAACAAATAAAATACATTTCTGGGATTTGTTTCCTTTTTTATTTGTAGACCCAAAACTCCTGTGAATGTTTCTCTGTAGAGCAAGGAGAGAGAGTGCTTTGAGTTGCAGTATGGGATCTCCCCCAGCAGTGTAGGCCTAGAGCAGTTGGTAGTAACTAACAGGTTTTTTGGGTTGTTTGTTTTTTTGTTTTATGTTCATATAAATGTGTCTATGACAAGACGGTTGACTAAAGTTTTACAGAAATGATCAAGGTATCTGTCTGTATTTGTACTTCCTGTACATATGTGTAAACTCTGTTCTGGAAGTCGTGTAAACATAAAGATGTTTACATTTATATTGCCAATTAAAGGCTGTAAATAACATATAAACGACATCCCTGACCTCTCATGTTGATAAAGTTCATCCACCTCCTTCACACTTTTTTTCATAATCTGCTACCTCATGAGCTTGAATTTATTTGTGTACATCAATAATCACAGCACATCCAGCTAAGGTTATTTGCCACTGACACCACAATAACACATTGGCAAATGGTCGAGCCGGAGCAGCTAATTGAAAGCCAAACACTCCACGGGTCCTTTTGGGAGCTTCCTTTTTGTACATGGAACATGCCAAGTGCTCCATATTTATGGGGGAAAAAAATCGGATTCTTCAAATGACATGGAGTCCCCTCCAACGGCTTTAGAGCCTCCTTGTGCTGCACAGCGCGTGGTTCTGAATGCAGGAGGAACAGCTTGGCGGTTCCCACAGGAACAGACCTGCCGACGATCTGCAGCTGTGCTGAGAATTGTCATTTTTAAATATTCACATATTTAATCAGCTAAAAGGGCTCTAACAACACACACACACACACACAGAAGACAGCAAGTCAGTTTGCATGTGGAGGCTGCACTGCAGGACTGAAATATATTGTAGTTTGTGTTAGGCTCTATGATCTTGAGATTAATAAAATTATGTTTATATTTTTTCTGAGCAGATATTTGATCACTCCTATGCAGCATGGTTAAGTGCATTAATCTGGGAAAAGGATGTTCCTCTCTAGCGATGCAGTGGTTCACTAATCAGTTCCAATGTCCCAGTAGCTACCACTTAATGACCCTGCTATTTTTGTGAATCATTAGACAAAACAAATGTCTTTTTCTATCTGTAGTTGTCCATCTGTGTCTGCTTTGGCTCCTGTAGCTTTATGAATGTGTTGCCCTTCAACTGGCTCTGGACACAGAGAACAAAAGTTAAAATCTTAATAGAATCTTCTATGAGGGGAGAGCTAGCTCATCCACTCACTGTTAGCCTGGGAGTATTTTAAAGTTAGCCAAATAAAGAAACTTAATCTTTGTTATAAATGCCACAGTAAGATTAACTGTGGGGAGTGCTATTAAAAGGAAAACAGGGCCGTGCTATGTTAGCAAGCTGCTGTGGGCTAACCTTGGAGAGTTTGTTTTATAACCAATATTTTAATCAGAATCTGCAAAAAATTGGTATCAGGAAATCAGATTGAACAAAATTATCAGTGTTGGATAGCGCGATAAAAAATTTAATCTGGACGACAAAGGAACGAGAAAACTATACACAAATGTTTGAATCAGAAAATATCAACTGGCAGTGATCAAAAATATTACCTTAACTATTTTCTTTGTTTTTTGTGCAGGGACTAAATGGAAGTGATTGCTCCACTGACTACATTTTAAGAAAAACAATTCCTGTGTGACACCAGGGGAAAAAAAATGTGCACACTAACAATGTAAAACTGCCAAGTGTTTTTGCTACTGCAGTCAGATTGTGACGCACTATCAATTAGCTGTGTGCGTTGCTTTGACCTGTCACTGGGATATGAGCATCTCCTATCACTGAGCACAGTGTGAAGTATGAGAGGCATTGCCTCTAATCATGTGTTGTCAATCCTTTTTTTTATACCTCCTCTTTTTTTAAGTGTAGTTAAAAAAAAGTCCTGATGCCACGCCGATTCCCCAGACATCCATGTTGTTTACTGCCGATTAACAAAGGAAAGGGAAGTCGAGACTGTGACAAGAGTAATGTGAATGAGACACCACAGTACCACCTCAGGAACACAGGAAGAATTTCAAAGCAGCGAGTTGAAACAAGAGCTCCAGAAGAGGAGGAAAGGAAGGCAAACAAAAAACAAAACTTAATGCACCTCGGACCATTTGTACCAAACGACTGTGACTGTTGCAGAACCACAAAGAGACCATTTTTAGGTCGAGTGCAAAGACTCAACTACCGGGTTATATTTCACCTCGCTTCACTCAAAATAATTCAGGAAAACAATTTTAAAAAACGCTTCAAAAACCACTTGACAGTAGTTCAAATCCTCTCACTCAGGCAAGTCTACAGTATTACCTGACATATACTTCATTTTGACTCAGACGAGTGGTATCTCCCATCATGCATTGTTGTCTTCAGTCATTGTTGATTTCTATGCTCTCACCAAATCTCACCAAATGGCACTTTATACAAATGGATTTTTGTTGCAGAAAAAGTATTCAAATACATTTGAATCATCTTCAGTGTGGAATTATATCTGCTTTTTTTTCAGAAGTTTAAAAGTGAATTCAAGAAAAAATATGGATTTATTTTACAAAATTATGACGTAGATCTTAAACAACAGCAATTGGTTTCTTCTTAGGTTTTTTGTTCCATAACATATCACAGAGACTCTGGATCGTCAATATTGGCCGCCTGCTAAGGTGCCAAGAAGCAACACCACGCATGCATGGACCTGTTTTTTTACTTGACCCCAAAGCAAATACTTGACTCCACACTCAGAGAGAAACTGATGAGAAGTGACTAAACAGGGGCAGGATGACACATCTACCCCATGTTACTTCACGTCACTTCTACACTTGTCTTGTATCCCAAAAATACTCCTTAACCAGGATGGGGAGCCTGCCAAAGGATCAAACAGGCACAAGTGGAGTGCCAGCTGGTGCCGTGGAGAATACCGTGGACGCCTGCGGCACAGCCACTGACGTAGCTCTGCACAGGTCAGAGGATTAGCAGGTACGTTTCCGACAAAGAAGGCAAACAGGAAAGAATGCTGCTGAGCTGTTCTGCACTTTTGCTGCTGCATTTGTTAAAATAAAAAACACTGAATAATGAGATTATTAGATTTTTCTCTTGAAATTGATAGAAAAGTCTAATATATAAAGAGTATCCTTATAACACTTGTCAGTGTCACAGTCTGTGACACTGCTACTGTGCTACATCTGCCCATTTCATTAAGGTAATACTGTGCTTTCCCTGAGGAGCTTAATATGAGTTGGATGGATCTTACTTTCCTCCTTGGCTTGATTCTCTTTTCAGCTACATGTCTGAGCAATAATAGCACAGATCTGTCCATATTACGCCTGCCAGGATTTTAAACTGGCACACGGATGTGGTCATTCTGCCAGAATTCTCTTTTAGCATCAGTTTTCATTTAATGTAAAAATTAAACAAAGATTGTAAATTGATTTCATGCTTCAAAATGTATCAGACTTTTTTTTCTAAGGGATGAATAAAAAAAACATTGGCTTTATGCGCTTGTGGGTACAATATAAATCATAAAATGACTGTTTCATATAGTCACAAACTCAGTGACGACAATGAATTAAAGTATATATATATATATATATATATATATATATATATATATATATATATATATATATATATATATATATATATTGTAATTTTTTTTAATTCAAGATATCCTTGTATTTTTTTGGACATGTATGTAGCTTCTCTTCCCCCCTGCAGGTGCTGCTATTTTACATTTTCAAAAATGCTATTCTATGTGTAAAGTGATTAGGAACATTTAATCATCTAATTCAGTTATGATATTTTCACAGGAATAACAAATAAAAAGAGACAATTGTTATAAGCTACATATGCTACATAACACATGTCAAGATGACAGAAAGGGGAAATGCAGCAAAAACTATTGTCGCTTCAATTATTTTTTCCACATACTGCACTTTTCCCTTCAAAGTTTTGTACAACCCCAATCACAAAGCTAGAATTATTTTGTATCCATATTGTCCATTGGATGTCAAAACCATCCCTGAGTTTTATTCTAAAGTGTTGGGCAACCCATCTGTGCGGCCCACGTCCTGCGGAAGTAAGGAACCTCTAATCTCTGCCAGCTCTGTGGCACCGCTGTGCTGCTGACCCCCCC
>NC_024309.1:4655643-4662275 GCF_000523025.1 Cynoglossus semilaevis | reverse complement strand
TCCCTATGAGGGTCATAAAGGAGTGTGGTTTTAACACTGTCAGTCAGACCAGGAGGAAATGAGCAGCGGGGATGTGATCAATATTTCACACAGCAGCTTTCCTCTGCACCTCAGAGGCACGATTTCCACATCTCTGTGTATGTTGAACAAAGGCATGAAAGTCGAGGGTAGAGGGGAAAAATTACACTTTTTAGTGGTCTGCTTTGTGTTAAGTGATTCAAATTTTTATTCTGTATCAATAAATAACTGCTGATTTTGTTTGACCTTCCTCTAACTCTAATTATACAACCAGTATGCAGAGATTTTTAGTGTGGACTTTCAATTTTGCTACATCAGTCTATTTTAATTAATAATAGTCAGAAAATTTCTTAAATAATCTGCAGTAAAACTGTTGAATTCAGGATATAATTTTGTCTTTACCACATGTGTTAAAGAATAGAGTCCATACTGTCCATTATGCTGGCGTGAGACTGATGGATAAAAGAAGGAACGATAACATAAGGAGAAAACATCTGACGTACAGAGAAAAACATATGTGTAAAGATGTTTCCATCCATTTCTCTTCAACCTACTTCTACCTCTGTGTTTGACCCACATCTGACCCATTTGTCCATTAATATTTCATCTGCTTCTCTAACTTCTCTAAGTGCAGTTTACAGTAATAGTGGATGAGGTTGGTTGGATTTTCATGCTTAGAGATATTTCATTGAGGGATGTATGTCATGAAACGATCTTTATGATGACTCAGCTGCTGAGTGTAGATATTTTTATGTAAAAAAGCAGGGGTGGGAAAGTTTGGAGGCTTTCTTACTGTTGAACAGTGGCAGTTTAAGAAATGGTCAGCGCATGTGAGGGGCTTCATACTCAAATTGCCCTCAGGCCACTGCTGCCTTTGTCACATCCTGTGAGGGCTAATTTACCACTCAGGAGCTGAAAAATATCTAAATGGAAACTGTCCCCGTTATTTCCACCTAATCACTTCCCTTTTACTGTAAGATATACCAAAAAAAGTTGTTTAAAATGAAGAAGTGTGGCAGTGGACATGGATAGCGGCAACTTTGAATTGCAAAAAGAGAATTTCAGCATAAAACATGATTCAATAACATATCTGGAAGCTCAGGCTCCAAGTTGATTTCTTTCCATTCCCTTTCCTTTTTGGATGGTTTCCTGGAGAGAAGTTATTCAACTCAATGACCACAACTTTTGACTTTGATTCAAAAACTACGACAAACTCTTTCAATTTTGACAAAGCATCACCTTCAGTAAATGGCCTTTGTACACGCTAAATATCATCAAATTTGCCCAAACATTTAATTACATAGGTGAAGCCCAGATGGAATGGTGGTGGTGGCGGACACCTAGATTTATTACGTATATATATACATTCAAGACCCAGAAGAACAAAACTTCACTGTGTGAGAAAGCGTTGTTTTCCAAAAGACATTTAACAACCAAAACACTCAGCTCCTAAATATGGTTGTACATGAGTCAGAGATTACACGTACAATGCAGTGCTAACCGAAAAATTGAAAGTGTGCAAAATGCTCCCATGAAGCCGGAATCTTCCAGTGCAAAATAGAATTATGTAAAACTAAAGCAGTGAAAAACAAACAATTGTTCTTTATCTGTATTTGAATTCAACCAGCAGGAGATAGATATCAGCCCAGTCATGTTGATGTAGGAAGGTAGGTTTTTTCTTTTCACTTCATATTTATTTATTTATGTAGTTTTAAATACCACCCACGTCTGCTCCACATTCCTCTTGTCTTCTCATCTTTTCAAGCTCCAGGCACTGCACCACCCAAGCTGAAAATATTTTACCCCTGATGAATCATGGATCTAGAATATATATATATATATATAGAGAGAGAGAGAGAGAGAGAGAGAGAGAGAGAGATCTGGAAGAGTTTTATGAAAATATTTTTTGTTTGTTTTGTTTGTATTAATGAATTTTCTTAGATTTTCCTATTGGAATTTTTTTTATATAAAGAACCAATATAAAAACAGTTGCTGAACAAGGACATCTATTGGTCATAATGGATAATACAAAAGCATGTTACATTTTTTCTACTTAATTACATCAAGTATTTTAATTAAAATTCTGGTGATTTAGCTGTTTAACACTGATAAAAAAAGAGCTCTTCATCTTCCGTCGCAGGCCCATTGACAGTACTGTTGGTCACATCCTGCTGTCTTTTCCACTCGTGTCCTTATGGCTCACAGCTTGTACGAGAGAAATGATTCACATTTTCTTCTATAATCTTACAAACTGTAGAGTGGAGAGAACACAGCTAGTGGGCATTAACCTTAAGCCAATGTTTTCTCAAGGGTATTTGAAAGGACTTAAATCTACTTGCAAAGTTTTGTAGGAGGCACACACACACGGGCCAAAGCTACTTAAGTCAAGCTGACATCCTCATGTCTTATATGGAGCTGAGGTGCGTGAAGGCACCAGGAATGTGATTGCTCACTTCATCAGGGACGTATCACAAAACATGACAAAATCAATTATGAGAGTGTTTCTGTGTGTGGGTGTGATTATCCTGGTCTCTCTTCAAATTATACAACGCACCACAAAGACCGCTTGGCTCTAAGTCAACCTGGAAACTCAGAGTACGCTCATCAACCTCCTCCACAGTCTTATGCAAAAGCAGCACTTGGGGGAGCTCTAGCCACCCCTGGAATAACCACAGCACCCCCATAGGACCCCAAGAAATTTCTCTGGCTATTGATAATTGGCTAATGTAATGCATGCGTACTACAAAGAACGAGTTAATAGACAATATCGATGTAAGTGCAGCACATGTATGGAACATTTGACTTTAGTACCACGTCCTGTAGGCCACAGTGCAGTTTGAAAATTGCATGTCAGGCTTGTGTATGTCAGGTCGGTTCCCTGTTCCTGCTGTCTGCTGTGTGGGGTAATCAGTGTCATCACACTCACCTGTGTCTCTGTGATTAGGCTCACTCGTGTCACCTGGTGGCCTTTGTATATATACCTCTCTCCCTCATCATGTCCTTATGGGGTTGTTGTATCTGTTTGTTGTGTATAGCTGGTCGTTGTGTATATCTGGTCAAGGCTGTTGTCTTAGTTTGTACTTAGTGGTTCATGCCTTGTCTGGTTTATGCCTTGTTCCTGGTCTTGTGAAGAAGTGAGTTTTTGTTGTTTTGCCTTTGCACTTTGAGATAAACTACATGCACTTTGAAAGAATCTCTTCAGTACTACATGTGGGTCTTGCAGTCTTCCTGTGATGTCGATGGCCAATCCTGACAGTGTAGCCTGTAAGAGAATACCTGGAAAAGAGTCATTTAGAAGGTAACACAGTTGCAACGCTAGTATAAAATGTGTTGCTTTGTTACGAAAAAGGCTTTGAATGTCCTTGACCTATGCCATTTCGCCATTTTGTCGCCACAGTGAAAAATCTGAAAACCTTGAACATTTAAACTTTTGACAATGGAATCTTGAATTATAAAGCTGCGATTACTTGGGCAAAGTAAAATGAAGATATGATAAAGATGAAAATGGTGTTTTTAATGTTGTTTTCTTCAGCAGAGCTGAATGGCTGCAATTGAAAAACTAAAAAATTGAAAAACTAAAAAAAAATTATTCAGGCTGAGCAGGACGTTTCACTAAAGAGGGTTTTAAGTGCTGCATTATTACTGTCATTGATAGAATAAAGAGACCCATTCATTTTATCGCATTCTACATAATTATACAAACAGACTCAAAAGGAGATCTTTGTGAGTCTGCCAGTTGCAAATGTTGTTTCCTATCAGAACTCGCTCGCTGCATTTTGCTTCATTTGCACTCTGGCGTTAAACAAACCACCTCGTCTTTAGAACACTTGACAGTTTGTGAGATGAATAAATAAAGAAACGCATGCATCCTTTGATACAAGCACATCCCCACAGATCTGCCTAATGACAGCTGTGGATATTTAAGAGTCCCCTCAAACAGAATTATTTCAGTGCTGCTTGAGACCGATCCCAGTCGTCATTACTATTGCATGGCGCATGGACACTTTTATTCATCAGGACTGCATTACATTATTTACAAACTGGAAACAATTGAGTGACTACTGTATTACTGGGAGTCACCCATTAAAAACCTTAACTGAATTATGAATGAGTATTTCATTTATTATGTTATGTCCCATTATGTGTATCCTTAGAAGGCAAAGATGGACTTTATTCCCGCCTGTCGTGAGAGAGGATGTTCTCAGGATAATCACTGACTTGTTTTATGCGGAGGATATGCTTATGTGATGCAGGGGTAGGAATTTAGGTAGGCTTGATTCCAAACCATCACTAGTGTGGGTAGAGACAGGGAGTGCACCTACATCACTGTGCTTAATCTTAATCATTTTACCACCAATTAATATTCATTAAGAGCTGAACAAACATTCCAATGTTTAAATTAAGTAAATAGTGCAGTATATAAGGGTTTAAATACTGTGATAAAATACTGTGGTAATAATACAGAATTATACAGAAAATCCTGTTGCTTTAGCATTTATACCAGAGGAAAAGAAAAACATAATTTCTGAGGCAAAAGAAGACAATAACATCATGGGAAAATTCAAAGCATACGTCTTTGCAATGCACACAGGCTGCCACAGGCAGCGCTACACAGAGCTAATTCAACTGGGCAAAAGGTAACTGAGGTCAAATCAGTGGTCAACAGACCAACAAATGAAGACTATACAATGCAATGGCATTGACTTTATGTTTTGTTTCAACACAACCTGGCATCATGAAAGAAAAACCTCACTAATTCATGTGAAGGCTGATGAGTATAGTGACACTAAATGGATGTAAGTAGAAATCACCTTGTACATACAAAGCTCCACTGCTGCCGATCTACATGCAGTAGACAGAGGCCCATGCTCCTCGCAGGCTTCTCAGTTTGAATCTCATTTTAAAGACTTCCCTGAAGGCCCGCTTTCAAGCCAGCTTCGCATCTGTGCCGCTACAGCTCTACATCATGTCAGACACGAGTCCACTCTTCTGATCTTCTCCATCAGAGGGGAGAGATTGTATATACGTACACGGGATAAACAGCGGGCAGTTGTGAAGGCTTTCCATCTCTCCACTATAAAAAGTATATAAGCGACAGATTAGCAACAGAAAGGGGTTTTACTGCAGGAGTGTGTTTGAAGGATTTTATTTTAGAAGATGCAGAGTCCTGTAGGCATGACTGATAGTAACAGAAAACACATGGCTGTCTATATATCTATACATATAGATATACATGTAAAAATGTCTAACAATAAGAGGAAAATGTTTACTGTACTTTAGTCCTGCAGGTTTAAAATTGTATTTTTCCTTTTTTCATATATTTTGATAATTATCAGCAAATGATGTAAAGCAGCACAATTAGCATAGTGATTAGCTGGAATGCAGGTGCCTCAGAGCTGTGACTCAGGAGATGAAAATCTGTGAGCTTCACTATCACATAGGAAAAAATGATGGATACCCACTCTAATTTAGAAAATATCATTTTTAGGAAGAGAAATTGTCTGGTAGATGTTATCAAATGAAGAACAGAGAGCAGGCTACATCTTCGGAGGGTGTTATTTCTGCATGGATTGCAGCTCAGTTTTTTAAAAATCTATAAATTTCACAAAAGCGTCCCCATCCGTTTGCACATTACTGTACAGGAGTGTAAGATGAAGCTCATCGTTGCACCACCAGTTGAAAAAGCTCTAATTTTCTGTAGCCAGCACATTTGGTTGCGAGGAATAAGATGTGCAGAGAATGATAGCAGGCCGAGGCTGAGCAGACATGGGCGGGGCTGAGCTCTGTAATCCACAGAGGAGAGGAGACGGGAGCTGTTAATTGTCATGCAAGAGCTCGTCTGAAGGAGCACTTGTGGGACAATGGTGGTTCAAAGTGCTTATATATGAGCACAGTTCAATCAAAGTACAAAATGATGGCAGACTGGCCTCTGACCAAAATCAGATTGGAGTCAGGTATGTCGTTAAATGTAGATCGGTGCAACTTTTTTCTTTGTGCTATTTGGGGGTTTTTTTAGGACTTTGTTAGTCAGTCTTGCACCATTGTCGGAAATATCCGCTGATTTTAAATGTCTTTTTTTTTCTGGTGAGATTTTTAGGGAACAGTGGTGTAATTCAGTGGTGTTTTGAAGCAATAGCTGTGACTGTGTCAATGTGGAGGGGATCTGACAATAGTCCTATCTACAAAAAGAGGGTCCTGCAGTAAACATTTAGAAACCACTGTCTTAGAGAATGTTTGTATGCTGAGACACTTATGTGTACATTTTTAGTTACTCTTTATCTATTGTCTAATGTTTACATTTTACCCCAATGTCTACATTTTTGTGTAATATTTACATTTAACCTCGATGTTTACATTTCTGCTAAATGTCTTCCAATGTTCACATTTACACCCACTTTAATGTTTACATTAACATTAATGTTTAATTTTATTTTTTTGCTTTTTGTGCTGATAAATATCTTGTCTTACACTGAATATATATATATTTAAAAAAGGACGAATTTTGTTTTATCCTAAAATATTACAATTTTAGAAATGTTCCCTATTCTATTCTTTTGCCATAATAATTGAAAACAGTGGCACAGAGTGATGTGTTAAACTTCTGTCATCTGTTC
>NC_024309.1:4651944-4655587 GCF_000523025.1 Cynoglossus semilaevis | reverse complement strand
TAAGGATCCTGCTGTGAGGGTGCAGTCCACACCAGTCCATCAGCTGTACCTCAGCAGATCTATGGGGGAACTCCGTTACTTGTTAAACGACAATCCACCACCTGTTCTCATTTCATCTCTCCCACACTTGCTGTGCCTCTTGGTCTACCAGTGAAGGGCGGAAACACAGGTACACTGTGAGGAATGAAGGCAGGTTCCCCATCCAAAACAGCCCCCCTCCATTTCCTGATGGCTGCCACCTGTTCTACCCTCACCCGCCACCTCCCTCTCACAACACGTTTCATCCTTACGCGTGTTGCTCCCACGTGAGACATGGGCAGATTGTTGAGAGAAGTGACTAAATTGTCACTTTCACAAGGGGGGGGGCAACAGAGCAGGGGGTGGGATGTGTTCCCTTTGTTACTCTATGGCACCCAAGTTCCATATGTCACTCTTTTTAATGTCATAATTAGAGAGGTCTTACGACTCCCCACCGCCTTCGGTCTGCAATATACGGGATGCACAAAGGACGAGCTCACACGTGTGTACTGTGTATAAATGCACGGTTACTGCATGTTGTTATCATGCTGCATATCATAAACCCTGTTCCCTCAAGTAGCATAGGTGCTTGATGACAGCTCCTGCTCAGAAGGTGCAATCACTGAAAATCATGGCAAAGAAGAAATTAAATGACAAAAACAAAGAACACCTTCAATATTTTTTTAAAGTCTATAATTAATTAGATATCAACCTGAACAAAATCTACTCTGCTGACATCCTGCAGTGAGGGCCATCTGGATGGCCCATGTTTTTAGTCATTAACCACAGTCACCTATGAAGAATATTCCACAAGATGCACTTTGCTTGATTCTATTGTCATTTATTTGAGAGGTTGTGTCAAAGGCTGTTTGCAAACCGGTTGTTGTTTCAGAGAGAGTCAACTGTGGTGCATCAACCAAGAATGAGACAACGCCAAACCTTCCACAAAAAAAGAAAACACTTAGAAAAACGGTGCAGTGCCGATCTGTTGTTTGTGTGAAGACCTGGTAATGATGGAGGCAGTCTCTTCTCTAACTGGGTTAATTGGGGTTCAGAGGCACCTCCTGTATGATAGATGGAGAAGAGGAGGGTCTCTGTGGTGTGTGGCTCTGCTGGCATGAGATCACAGGTATAAATAGAGCTGATCCTTACACTCCGGACTGAAAGACATCTGCCACCAGCAGGTAACCTGGTCTTTATCATTACCAGCTAGACCCACTGATGTTAGTATGGGTATGACGATTTAAAGCAATATGTATGTGATTCCTGGCTATTTCAACCTGTCAACATCATCCCTGCTTGTAGGTAAA
This sequence comes from Cynoglossus semilaevis, assembly GCF_000523025.1. NCBI lineage: Eukaryota > Metazoa > Chordata > Actinopteri > Pleuronectiformes > Cynoglossidae > Cynoglossus > Cynoglossus semilaevis. The sequence goes on along the minus strand of NC_024309.1, from coordinate 4,654,259 downwards.
AAATGGGTACACCATGCAGCCTGCCAGATGGCAGGAATAGATTATCAATCTCAGAGGGGACAGGTGATGGATGCATTCTCCAGAGTAGACAGTTTCAAACCAAGAGACACAATGAGGAGAAATATGCTCCTAAGTGAGTGATTTTCTTCACCCTGTCATACACTGGGGTAAAACTTCATGCACGTTGGCAAACTGATGGTGCATGGAATTTACAATGCACAACACAAACTGGAAAATGACATTCAAAAACAAATGCTTTTACTTGGCAAACAATTTAAAACAAGTAGACCAGATGTCTCCCAACAAATCAACAGGGGGTTTTTCAGGGTGCAGTGTTTAGAAACAGATCTGCACAGATCTCTCTCTCTATGTCACGCTGTAGGGGGAGCTAAAATGGCATTTTGAATGTTGTGATATACAAGTTGAGTGCACAGTGCATTTAATCCTTAGATAGAAATTATTTGTGACAGTACAAAAAAAAAGTATCCTGATGCACTAAAGACACAAAATGACAGCTGTATTTTAAAGTGAAATTTTATGTCAGCAATATACTGTGTGTTCTGCCAAAGTATGCAGAGATATTCAAATGTGCCAAGGTACTGTGCCATGTCAAAAATTCTCTCTCGGCAAAAAACTATCACTTCTTACCTAAAATCTTAAATATCGGTAGTGAATTTGAAAGAAAAATAACAACAGTGGAAGGCAGAGACGAGTCTTTGATGGAGGCATCTCTATAAGACCTGCGACCACCAATGTGTGTTATGAATAAATCATCCCGAATCGAGCAGAGAGAGTAAACAGTTGTGTATCTTCACCTCAGATGCCTAGAGAGGCCTGTCAGACACAGCAGTTAACAAAGCCTACCTCCTCATCACCATGCACACCATGCTTCAGCACATCTAAGTCTAAAGCCAACACCATCACCCCCACCTCCGTCTCTCCACACCATCTCCTCGTCCTCCTCCTCTTCTACAATCCAAGAACTGAACTCGACGTGTTCCTCCAGAGTTGACTTAAAGTGAAGTTAAAGTGAAGTTACCAGAACCGCTGCTAATCTTTCCCCAGAGTCTTCGCTTCTCTCACCCATGTTAAAAAACAGACCTCCAAGACAGTTTCTATAAATTAGGCTCTGGAATCAGCTGCCGATTTGTTCTCAGTGTGGGAACAACTCCATCATTTGAACTACTCACACAGCTGCGCATGTGATCAAGCAGTTGATATGTGCATAACCAAACCTTAGAGTACATCTGGGTGTGCAGGAAAAAGCTTCAGACCTTTTTTATTATTATTATTATTTACAGATATTTCAGAATATTCCCACGTTTCCTTATTATAGCACTTTGTTCATTTACAAAGCACCTAACGCAGCAAGCATGCAGATAGCATATACAACATGGCACACAGGACGTGGAAGTCTTGTTAGCCATGTGAATTTATTGAATGCAATTAAAGTGAGTGAGAACTTTTGAACTATGCTGTGAACAATGCAAAAAAGATCTCAATACATCCTGCAGTGTGAACGTGGCCTGGAGGTGGCAAACTGTCATGCGTGATCCTGTTTTATGGGTTACGTCTGTATCACTTCACCTGTTTCACCTCTGGTTCTACGTCTGAATCCTACAATGAAATCCAAGTGAAAAAGGTTTAAAACAAAACAACACAAAAATAGAATATAGTGTTTTTTATTTATAATTTATAATTGGCAGATACAAAAAACTCTTGAACTGTATCCAAAATGTGCAATAAATCACTGATTTTTTTTTCCAAAAAGAAAAATACAAAAAGTCCATCTATTTTGGAAAGTTGACAACCAAACTGTAAACTGGAGTGAACTGGTAATTCTACAGAGGGTTTTAATTGCTACTAATGCTCCTTTAACTGACTACAGTTGTTAAAACTGCTTTGCTCTCCCAAGGTGATATCCAGAGTCATTATGTGTACATACATCTACACTGATGACATTCTATTTTCCCCATTTGTTAAAATACAAGAAAGGCAATAACATCTATCAGCAGCACAAATGTGTCCAACACATTAAAATGAAAGAAAAAAGAAAAATCGTTCAAATTGTACCAAGATGTTTGTGTGTGTGGGTTAAAAACAAAATGAGGAAAGAAGGGAGGCATTAACAAACAATGTTGTAAACAATCGCCTTCATGCATTAAGAAAATTTAAAACATTGGAGCTTGTTAAGTGCTAATACAGCTGTTATCAACAAGCATCAACCTCTGGAAACAAATGTTGAAGGCAATAATGCTTAATAATAAACTATAGAAGAATTAAAAAAAACCCAGCAGCAACACCTAAAGAAACAG
>NC_024309.1:4626033-4651899 GCF_000523025.1 Cynoglossus semilaevis | reverse complement strand
ATAAACAACTAAAAACATTGTTGTATTAAAGGAAAACATTTTACTTTCACATTTCAAATAAAATACATACACAAACCCAACCCTCCCCTAAACATGACATCAAATTAAACTTACATCCACATTCTTGCCATGATCCCATTTGTCCAGAGTCTGTATGAGTTAGCAGAGGCTTAGATAAGATGCTGGTGCCTTACCCTTTATATTCCCACAGCTGTGATAAAACTAGCTTGACTTAAACAAAACATTTATATGAACATAAAAGGACAGACAAACTGACTTTTTTTTTTCCAAACGCCACCTGTAGGACAGTTAGCAGGAGAGGTTTCAGAGCATGTCACAAAGGTTTTTTTGAGTGCAAAAAAAAAACAAACAATGTAGATATTTTGATTTTGAAGCTTTCTGAAACTGGTTTGCAGGCAAATCACATGGATACCTCCAACAACCACACATTCCTTTTGTACAGCCTCATCCTCAGGATGGCAAATCAAAAAAACATTAATGAAAAAACTCAAACACAAAAAACATCTTGTACACAGAATGTCCAGCCAAAGTTTGTGACGAAACAAAAACACTCTTTAACACAGCCAAACACATTCTAGATCCTTCATTCCTATACAATTCAAAGCTTTAAAATGCTAAGTCTTTAAACATGCAACACCACTGAGAGTTCCTATCGAATTTCTGCTGTGCTAGACTCATGGTTAACTTTCTCAGACACCAACATATCTAACTATCTAACTAACTAAAACTAGAACTATACGCTACAACCTACCAAAGTTGTCTGAGGGACCATTTCCCAAATACTTTTAAGGACACTGATGTCAGAAAAGAAGATGCGCATTCATAATATGAAAAACAATTCCCTGTCAGAGTATCCATATAAAGCACTTGCGTAGCGTAGTGTGTGCTCTTCCCTTTTCTCTGGCACAGACACAGCCCGGTAGTGAGACAATCTGTGAGATAATGCAGCACAGTGGAGACTGGGGACAAAAGCAGCTATGGCAAAAAAAACTGTACTGTTTTTTTGGAAATGTCCTTGAGACCAATGTGACACTAATGATGCCATGCAGCTGTGATGGAATTTTTTTGTCATTTGCAAAACCCCTGGAAATCTGACACTGCTCCAGGTCGGTGAGGAAGATTTAACCCTAACTTGTCCAAACAACTTCACTTAAGCTTTCTCCATTCAGGAATTATTTTGACTTTTGGGTTGCTGGCATGAATATACCAAGACACGCCGCTCCCTGCATACAGATTGTTGTTTAGTGACAGGGATACGGAAGGCAATATTTTTACATCTCATCTGACACTGTTCAGTAAATATAATTGTGCAATAGCCTTTCACTCAGAAATGCTTTGTTTTATGACACCAAAACCTACACCCTCTTAGTGTAATGTCTTTCTCATTGAGAGTTACTCTACATTGTCCCTAATCAATAGTCTTAAAGCCTTTACTACATGCAGATACAAGCATTACAGACAGTGACAAAGATGTAGGGCCTGAGCTGCGGTGCACTTTTAGTAACATTCCTAATGCAGAAAAATTAGGTTTTTAGTCTTAACATTTCAAAAAGATTTACACGTCAACTCGATGCTGTAACTATAAACAGCACAGTAGGAAAATCCAGCATCATTAGTACCTTTACGCTTGCACATTACATAATGGCTACATGCAGCCATACAATTTAAAGCTACTGTCTGACCAACTGTTTAAAGCCTTTGACAGACTGAAATGTTTTGAACATCTTGTGCAACTAAAATCTGCAATGGACCTGATTTTTTTAAGGTGTCTACAACATTTTGAGAATTCTACACTTATATTGTACAGTGGCTATAATTTCAACTGATGTACATACAGACAGTGATTTGTTTTAATGTTTGGATTTACACAAGAGCTGAGCGCATCAATCTGTCTGTATTATATATGGTAGTTTTGTTCCACTCTTAAGGGATAAACTCCGTATTAACTAATACATGTTTGAGAGTGAAAATGGCAAAAGTAAAAGCCTTAGAAGATGTATGTCACAGATATGATGTACATGACGACTTTACCATAAAACTGGTACATTAAACTGGAATAAATGTATCTTGAGGGACATAAGGCTTTCATTCTTCTCACATAATTATAATAATACCAGGCTTTTCAATATGTACTCTCTGGATAGTGTGTAATGGTCTGATTTGAAGTCTGGTCATACTGACAAATATAAAATGTCAGAGGTGCTTCATATTTATCAGAAGCAAAAGATGAACAAAACTGATCAGTCTGCAGAAAGTTTAAGATTGGATTAAAAAATTTTACTGTAGTAATACCGTATACCTAAAAATCATCTGAAAGGTACAATATGGTGAAGACAACTCAATGCATTTTCAAACTAAACAGGTTTGATGTTAATAATATTTCTACTGGCCCTACCTTAATGCAAATAAAAATATCTATTCCATTTGCACAACTGTATGTCGACTTGACAATACATCCCAATAAATGCGTAACGTGTAATGTGTAATGTAGGTCCATGAAACTTGATAGTTACTTTTTACTCAATGTTTTTGCCATGAAAAATGTTTGTGGAAGAAGAGCCTTTTAAAATCAGTTTAAAAAAAAGTGTGGAATGGAGGACTTAACAGTGACAGTGTCACATGGACAGAAACAAGAGCCACCAGAGCCAGTTGTTTTAAATTTATGGTTGTCTGTAAATCAGGTTTAAATGTCTGAACTGAACACAAAAGTGCAAAATTGCTACCGCTGTCCTGTATGTGTCCTCAGTAGTGCTTCTCCTGGAGATAATCTTTCATTTTGTTGGGTAAGGGCAGTTTCTGGATCAGGTCTATTCTTGTGTATTGTCTAATGACAAAACGACAAAGGTACTGCAGGGAGCGCACTTGCATAAACCGAGATACTGGGTTGGTTAGCCTGACAGGGTAGGTTGCAGACCCTGGTACGCGAGACCTGGAATAGCAAAAAGCTCCATTCTCTGAGTCTTTGATAGAGTGTTCTATTAAGTCCACAATAGACGTATGTCCCTCAACATCGGGCTGCTCATAGAAACTGAAGCGTCCATTGGAGTGTTCAATGCGGGTGTGCAGGGTTTTGCCCTGTGACCTGAAACTTAGGCTAAGCAGGTACCTGTCGTCTGAGCTGTCGCGCACTAGGAATGAGCCATCAGCCAAGTTAACAAGCTTTTCCTCTGCTTCCCAGCGTGTTATGGGCCCCCAGTACCAGCCCTGCCTTGCCAGCTTCTTCAGCTCCTCTGTCAGGCTGGTCACAACCATTGGCCCACTGCTTTGGACTGAATCATACACCCGACTGACCCCAGGAGCAGAGTTGGGGTCAAAGTTCAGGTGATGTCTTACCCTCTCAGCTACCTGGCTGTCCGTAGAGCTGAACCCTGAAAAAGTCCTTGGGATGTGTCCATTATTTGTCATGGGCGGCAGGAGTGGAGAGAGAGGAGGGGGAACCTCTACTCTTGAGCTTTGGAGCATCACACTAGCAGAACTGAGAAAACTATTAACTGAGGTTTCCATAAAAAGATCTGGAGGCATTCCACTAACCAGTTTGTGTTCATCCGGTCCCTGGTCTGTGTGGAGGGACCCAGTGTCTGCTTCAGCGACCACCTCCATGGGAGATGTGCTGTCCAGGCAGAATGAGTGGGAACCTTCTGGGTACATTCCCTCATCTAAAGGCATTGTGTACTGGATGTAGTCCTGGGGTGTCAACCCCAGTACCACAGGCACATCGTTTTCATCAATATTTAGATGCAGATCACCATTTTGTGGCTGCTGGAGATTCTTTAAGGATTCCGCTTGATCCTGAAAGAGCCCTTCCATCTGGAAATCATGAAACTCTTTCCGGACACCATTTAAACTGGGACTAGGGCTGGGTGAATGAACCATGGCTTTAACCTTCACCTCCATCTTAATGCACGAGTCGTCAGAGTTGACGGATCGCAAAGGCCATGGTGCAGGGCTATAATGGTGACTACGTAGGGATGCAGATCTGAGAGGCCGCTGGGCTTTCACCTCATTGAAGGTAATGGGCACAGAAGAGGATGAGAAGGTGTCATCATCATCAACAGAGCCTATGGCAGAAGAACCACCTTTTACTTTTGGCTTCTGCTTGGAAGAAAGTCTTCTCTTTAGAGATACCATCAGACCCTCACTTTTTGAGCGGCCCTTGTTTTGACCACCCTTGTCTTCTTCTCCGACAAGGTCACAGCTGGAGAGCTCTTTGGTGTAGCAGCCCCCAAAAAGTGACTCCTCCTTAGAAAACTCAGGTGTCACCGCAGACTGCTGGAGCATGACAAAGTCACCCTCCTCTTTGCCCTTTATGTTGAGGGACTTGCGGATGGTCTTAAGGCTTATTTTCTTCATTCTGGCAGGCCCTCCAACGTGGCGGCATGGGAAGTCTCTGTTGGTATCCTGATGAAAGTACTATCCACAGAGTCCTCCCATCAGGCCACACAAAACAAGTCATGCATACAATGGAAGCATCGAACCCTGTGTAAAGCAAAAATGGCAAGGTTCAGTCGTAGAATATAGTTGAAAAGAGAAATAACACAACATAATGCTTAGTCATCATTATAATACCATGATAGTAACACATGTCATGACTGATTATAATAGCTTTCAGGCTTAGACAGAATTAACATTTCAGTGATGTGTTAAAATAAGTTAAGGGTTAAGTTAGCCATTATGTTACTATAATTAATATGATAATAAAACCACTTCAGTAAACTGCACAATTTTGTAAAAACAGCAGGGATTTTGTGGAGAAACTATTTTCATAGATTTATTATTATCATAAATATTCGAAAAACAAAAAAGTATTCCTCTCAATGATTTAAATAATGTCACTTAATGCATTTCTGATTTGTGTTGAAGTCCTGACAGTGTCCTGCACAGTAGTATAGCAAATAACCTAAATGCTTAACCTCTATTAATTATCTTGTTAAAGCACATTTGTATTGTTTAACTGTTTTTATCTATAAGCTAGACATTAAAATCGGATTGCTGTGCAAAGGTTTGCGCTCTTGGCCCTGTTTTGCCTACAAAGCTGTTTTACTGCTGCGTGTTCAGAAACACTTCCCTATTGCACTGTGTTCATGGAAAAAAGGTTAGTTCCTCAATCTAAGTCCACTATAGAAAACAAACAACAAAAATGAAATAGCATTTTATGCGTGCAACACTAATGGACATTATTTGGTTAAAGTCAACATGTAATTAAATAAATTACTAACATATTTTAATTTGATAAATACACACTTGACAGTCCATGCAAACAATACTAATCCTGTATATATGGACTACAACATTCTATTTGATTTACAAAAAAAAATTCTAGTTAATCAAAAGAGCTCCAATTTTATTACTCACCATTATGTGCAGGAAAATGGTGACTCAGTTGGATGGGGTCAAGTTGCACTTCCACCACCTTTCATGTGATGCTGTGGAGGAAAACGCAAGCGCTGTTAGGCTCTGTTTAATTCAGACGTTAATCACCAAGACGGTTTTTTTTACAAAAATACTAATGTAGGAACACAATCAAACGCGGTGCCACTATTAAACCAAATTTACCAGGGTTTGGTCTGAGCTGGCAGGGCCTAGTGACAACAGCATGCATTAGCTTGGCTAAGAATGTAAGCATGCATGCCTTTAAAAATATACAGTAATAGCAGACAATTGAACCACAATTTACACGGTTGCACTTAGCTATCAAACAGTAAAAATGTAGGAAAAAGTATTACATTAATAACGTAGTTAATTTAATTAACCATCGTTTGCTTCAATGCTAAAAAGTCACAGCTAATAAACAGTGTTGTGGACAGCACATTTATTTCCCGTTAATATTTATAATACTGTAACTGTTTAAAGGGCAATCGATAAATTGTCTCTTACCCGGTCGTCCTTTTTTACAAAACAACCCAGCGACGGCGATATCGTTCCGGCGTATAAAAAACATTAAAGGTTCGTTTCTTGGCGTTTCTTGGCTAATGTTAGCTTCCTCGCTAAGCCACTTTGCTAGCTTTGTTAGCTTTTGTTGGTAAAAACATTGTCGGTACCTTCCTTATATCCACCTCTGCGTCCATACGAAAGGGTATAGCATTTGTATGCTCGGATAAGGTACAGTTCTCGTAAGGTATGCGTTTACTAAGGCGACCAGAGTGACACAACAAGGTGTCATCTCACAGCCTGGTTTGGCTAACACTTAGTAGCTCACGGCCTCTTCCTTTCTTCCTTTGTTGCCTGTTGAATTGTGGGAGCTTATTCAGATGCAGCGAATCAGACTCAGCACCGGCAACTGTACACTAGGTTTTACATCCACAGGAAGACAGAAGAAACACTGGCTACAAAAGTTCATCATGGCATAATAAGTCTGTAACAATGCAGTTATTACAACAATAGCTTAAGAAAAACCTTTATTACAATTTACAATGTTAATTACAACACAGTGTATGAAATATATCATTGTATTACAAATAGTTTACATGCAAATATAAATGTGTGAGGTTTAGTATTTTTATTATTTAAAAAAACAGAACTGAACAGGTTTATAAATGATTAGATGTTTAAAGTACAATCATATTTTTAAATAATGTTTCCATCATTGCAGGATGCTTTAAAAGTTAGATATATGTTTAAATATCTTTCAGTTATACTAATCCCAGTTTGTTTTTGTTTTATTTAAGAAATCAGGAACTTTCATCACTTTCATTCATTATTTTCAATCAAGCCATTCACTTTTTTCTGTGTAGTCTTCCAGTGTAGTAAAGTATTCTTTCGTGATCACAGAAGTTTTATAACTGGTCAAACAACAGATATGCAGTGTGCTGTCATTATATGCTTAACCTTTCTGGACAACCAATATTCAAAGAAGGACATTGGGTTGACTGCCCAAGTATTTCCCAGTGTTTGATTGAGCAGCAGAAACTCAAACTCTGGAATGGTTACCCAATTAGTGTCAGTATTGTTTTAGAGGAGATTGTGTTTACCACTGCCAGGCTAATTTCATTCCTAAAGTGAACTGAACAGTACATTGTTTTATTATTTTTTTGTTCGCACTGTCAATTGTGAAGCAGTCCAAACCAACCTGCTTAGGGCAGCTGCGTGCAGACAGGCTCTATGCAAAGACTCTAATTACCAGGCCCTATTAGGGTTGATCAGACTGCCTTCACTTGATGTGTTGGCACAGAAGGGAAGGCCTGGTGGAAGGGAAGAGGGGTGGCAGCTTAGATATACCATGGAGGATATGTGCAGGCCTGGTTTTATGTTTTTCCCTGACAAGCTAAATTAGAGCTGACAGACAAACTTTAGTTTGGATGATATTTGTTGCAGAAACTAACCTAACAAAAACAGAAAGTTACACTGCCGATAGGCTTGCTTTGTTATGACAAGTTGTTCCTAATAATAACAGGGAGCTGAGTTCTGTACATTAGATCTCTCTGTCTAACTTAGATATAAATTAAGTGTATTTAAAACACTCAGAGAGTGTAAGGAGGGTAAGGTGGACATTTGTGCAAGGCTACATTTTTTAAAACTTGCCACGCTTGATTATAATTCAAATAAATGCTGCCTTATTCATTAAGCCTTTGCACTATACTGTATGTCTCTGCTTGTTTTAGTTTGACTCTGTCCTCTGTCTTCAATCTTTTGCCGCATTAAACATTAAATAACTTGTATGTACGTTATAACATCATTATAAATAAATAAATAATAAATAAATATTAACTCAATAAATGTTTACCTTCCAGATGTAGGACTGAATTTTTCTCAGTCCAGAAAATACCATCAGATAAACTTCTTAAACCTTTACAGAAAGATTAAACAAGGACATCCCATTGTGGAGACTAGGGGAAAAATAAATAAATTTAGAGGACCATGGAGCTACTAATGCTGCAGGAGTAACAACTTAGTAAAGACCCAAACTCTTGGATAATATAGCTAACAGAAGAACATACACTGCACAGCAAAATTAATTATGAGCTAAAATCCTTGGAGAATTCTCAAAAGCTGTGGAATCATATTATTGTCATATCAAATTATCATTTGCTAAGTTAGTTAATTATCACCCTGTTGGCTGATCATATCCCCGTCACATCTTGAGTGTGAAATCTTGTGCAATTAGATTTATTTCCATACAGAAAATCGGAAATAATTTATGCCTGCTCTTGTGTTATGAGGAAATGCACGTCAATACAGAATTTAGTTTCAGAACATGCCATGTTTGAAAGGATCACACTGACAACATGATAATATGGCTTGTCAAAATGCCACTCACTGTGTCAGTAGTTCAAAAGCCTTTTATTAAGATTTCAAATTTCCCCTAAAATAATCATGACCAGAAAGTGTTTTATCTTGTTTACATATTTTACACAAACAAAAAGATGTGTTGCTCTTTTATAAGAAAAATGTGGTATCTGAATGACTGTCAGTTGGCAGTAATAAAATGTATACTATTTCAAATGGTGCAATTAAGACAAATAATATTTGGTTACAATTTTTCCAAAGTCGGTTTTTATAATCTTTGATTACCTCCATACTCCGCAGTCAAACTCTATACCTGTCCTACACCATTTGTTCCAGCTGTCCTCAGGTGTATCGTTTGCCTTTGACATCTGCTTCTGTGTTGCATGCTTGCGTTTACATCTTTCCACTGGCCTTGTCCCCTTGTCTAAGTAAGCCTGTCGTGAGGTTTTTCCCAGCTGTTTTACAGACGTGTATGATGGTTCTACATATTTTAGTGCTAGATTATTGCTGTTACTATACTGCTTAAACTTTATTATTATGTTTATACTGTATGTCATGTATGTATTGTCATTGCCATCGTATCCACGGTTATACTGTTCTATTTATATAATAATATTACTATTATTATGCTGCTATGATAACAATTATTGCTATTATATTACTTCTATATTACAACAAGACCACAGCAACACATCTCTAGGTCACAATATGATAGTGCCATGTGCAAAAAATAAATATATAAGTAAATAATTAAAATAACAGTTTGGCTGTCTTCATTTTTTACACGAAACCATCAAAAAACTGGGGTTAGGGATGGTACTGAGGTAAATGGTGCTAAAAGTTTTATGTGCGCACCAGAAAGTTTCCAGATACGTTTTCTTTCTCTTCTTTTTTTCTTTGGGGCCTAAAGGGACTTAGATAAATTATACTTTTGTCCCGTTTAGACAGAAAGTATTTGCGTTTAAAAAGTTGGTTATAAAATGACTTTTTAAGATATTTGTAAGATAAGGATTATATTGTTGTAAAATACCAATATCCCTGGCTATATGAACATTTTTTAAAAACACTAGAACAGCGCCTGAACTTTTGGTGAACACAGTTGACTCTCTTGAACGCACCCTAGTCCTTGACAGGAAGTGGAGTGACGCTGGCGCGGTTGTTGAAACAAATCCGGGCGTCTGGTGTTGACATGACAGCCAACCATGGAATACTGATAAGTAGACGATTTTAACTTTTTGTTTTCTTTTTGCACGCAAGGAAAAGCAACATACGCCGGACATGGAATTATCTTCGCTCATAAAGAAAATCGGTACGCTAACTATGTAGCTAAACTATTGAGTGTTTGTAACAACGAATTAACGTCACGGCGTCTTATTAACAACAATGGACGCAAACTAACTGCTATAGCCTTCTTCTGCCTTAATCTTTATAGTAACACAAGCACGTGTTTATGTCGTAACTGTGTAATGCGGCTTCTTAGCTCGTAAGTAGCGCTAATGTAGGCTAAGTTATGTCCTCTTCCTTTTCGTATATGGTAATTTACGTATCACAGAACTTGGATTAATCTTGGAATTCGTATTTTGCAGGACACTTTTTAGTAGAGATACGAGTTCGAGCGTTGAAGAACATCATATCGAAGCTGGACCATTCGTTGATTTCCGTTTCGGACATCGTCCAAGAGAAGATGTTGTTTGTGTATCTCCTGGAGTGGTTTAATTTTCCAGAGGTTCCAATGAAAGAAGAGGTCCTGGAGCTGCTTACGACTTTATCTAAGGTGTATTACGACGTCATAGGGCCAAATTTCGTAATGAACTCTTCACATTCATTTATGCTTTTAGTGTTTGTCTTCATAAGTATTGATGAATAAAGTGGGGTTATATTTTACTTTAAAAATCCTGTCTTATAATGTAATTGTGTTGTTAAATAAGCATTCTAGTGCAGCCCAGATGCTAAGAGATGTTGGGGCAGTGGATTTCCTCACCCAGCTCTCTCCTAATGTGGATCCCGGACTGCAAGCTGTCATCAGCGGAGTACTTGATCAGCTCTTCCATCTACCAGATTTTTTTCCCAGTCAAACAGTCGCATACTCCCATGGTCCACATGATGCAGCTTCAACAGGTGTTGAAATTTGAGCCGAAAGCAATATTTGTGTTTAATGAAAATGTAATTGAACATTTGAGCATTGATTGTTGTGTTCTTCAGCCCATACAGTTGTTCCACGTGAAGATTTTTATGAAAAGGGATATTTTTATAAAAGTGAGTCTGTCTGTTCCGATATACCACCACACAAGATAGCAGGTACTAGTTTGTAAACTACTGAATATAATGTACATTGTACTTATAGTGTAATAATTATCACTATACATAATGTTTCTCTTTCACTTCCTCTTTTACAGTTCACGAGTCTGTGAAATGTCTAAAATTCTCTGTGTTTCCTTGGCTGACTCTAACAAACACAGACAGACATATATTGTCATCCAATGAGAGGTAAAAGACATGTCCAACTCTGGAAGAATGCAAAATGATTAGCTCAGATTTCATGTAATTTGTGCTGTTTTTAAACAGTTCTTTAAGGAGCAACAAGATTAACCTGGTGCAGTCTACATGTGATCTTCTGCGAGACGTCATCATGCAGGACTTTCCTCCTGAGATTTTTCTACAGAGACCAAGTATTGTGAAGGTACACAGATATGTATGTGACCTCTGAAAAAGTAATACTAGAGGCAAACAATTTTACTTGGTCATTACTGGGCAGCTAGACCTGTAATGTGAATTATTACAGACCTAGAAATAAGTGAACAGTTGTTTTTGTAGCAGCAGAAATAATATGCATTAACATTTCATTAGTAATAATAGGATAAGAATTACCTGATTTTAAGTATTTATGATGATAAATGTCAAAGCTTTCATCAGTTGATGTAGAGGGGTTAGTCTGACCACCTCATAATGGATTTACGGTATGGTCATTTTGGCTACTGTCAACATAATAACCTGTCAAATAGTGCCCTTGAACAAAACACACCAATATGTAATTCAGTGTCCCTGATCCTGTACAAGGTTGTGGAGGCCTCTTGAGGTTTTTTTTTTTTTGCGTTAGAAAAGGGAGTGAACTGCTGCACTGATAGAGCTTTTTTCTCATATGTGTCTTTCTTTGTAGTGAAAGTCCTTGCAAATTAGCAGGTCAGCTTGCTTGTATAATGCCAGTTTACATTATTATAGAAACTAGTGATTACTCCATGAAACACAACCTTATTCTATGGACTTACTCTCCCCTGATGATTGTGTTCATCAGATTCATATAAGCATTAAAATGCATCTGTTATCTGGGTCTCGGTTTCATCAGCATGGGCAGAATGTTCATTTTGCCCCTTTGAGACCCTGCCACTATTTTGATTAAAGAGCAGTGCACTGTATTATATTGCATTGGTCTCAGGGCAGCATTAGCATACTGTCACCGAGCAGTCTGTCTCATCATCAAAAAAAAAAAATTATTACGAGAGGGTACTTTTTCCTCTTGCTGCTTTCCTACCCTTTCAAGGCACTAGTGCTATTAAACCAAATTAAAAGACTTAGATTTAGAGACATGACATCATTAGCTACAGAGGGCAGGAAATTTGAGCTTAGAACAAATTGCTGTTTCAATAATTCAATTCTGTGTGCCCTTTTATTTGGTGAACTTTGTAACAACTTTTGTATCAAGGCTGGGTCAAGGTCCTGTTTATTCAGAGTGTTCGGCCTCAGCCCTTTTTTTTGTAAACAAGCACAAATAATTTTCTGAGTACAAAAGTGTACAGAGTAGATGGTGGCTGTTAATTACGCTTTTAAAAACCAATCGATATTCATTATTCAGAATAATATAACACAGCTAATTATCCCCTGTTTTCAGAATCTTCTCTCCCTGTTGAGGGTGGATTTGGGTAAAGTTGAGCCAAATCACCTCCACTTGCAGGCTCTTTCCTGCCTGAGGCAACTTTGTGCTGGACTGAGGAGACGCCTGCGCTTTCATCAAGATCCAAGCTTCTGCTCTACAAAGCAAGGTAACATACTGTATCAGTGGTACGTAAGATCTGCAGATCTTTGAAGGTTTAATACCTGCAAAATAAGATTTCATTCGTGGTTTTTACATGATGATTCTAATTGCATATACAATGCCATATATCCATGCCAGCTCTGTGATTCATTTGAATTCAAAGAGATTTAGAAAAGAACACAGTTTCTTCCTTTTTTATTTCCCTTGTGGCTGTCAGATCCAGTCTCCCAGAACTCCTCCTTCTCCTATAACCAAGACGTGCAGGAAACACAGCATTCCCAGGGCTCTTCCCCGGGAGGAGAGTGTTCTCCCCGTCCCTCTGTAGTGGGACGTTCTGGTCAAAGACCTAGAGGAGATGGCCAAGATGGCGATGCAGCTTCCACCAGGTGCGAACATATGAGCATTCATCTCGAGATTTATGAAATCAGTAAACAGTAAATTCTGCATTATTCACTGAAAGTGTCAAATAATTGTGTTGAGCTAAAGAATACACATCATATTCAGCACTGCTATATCTTCCTGTGTTTTGTCAACCTACTTGTTTCATAAAAGAACAAGTCTTACACTAGGTCTTGCTACTGTCTTTGTCTCTGGTGTTAAAATTCCTCCAAACTGCTGACATTGTTGCCCTACTTAAATAAACTACACTTGAGGGCATTGAGCCACTGAACAGCAGTAAGGAAACACAAAACACTGGCTGGCTTGGAGTGTATCAGGATGTTAGGTCCCTGTTTGGGCATGTTTTGCCTTCCTTGTGCCCAGTGTAAGGGCCTTTGATAATGACAATTTCTAGTGACAACAGATTAGTAATAAAATAACCCGAGTACTACCATAAATTACTTATTTCTGTATTAAAGCTATGAATGACAACAGAAACACACTAGTGTCAAGTCTGCAGCCATTTCATCTGATTATGTCATAATGAGGTTTTAACATGTACTCTTTTACAGCTCATTTGTCATTCCTTGTATTTGAGTGGGCCATGCACTGATCATAAATTTACATTTGTGTGTCTCTCTGTGATGGTCTGTGATTCACTCAGTGGTAGTTCAAGCAGAGGTTCCGCAATGGTCCCTTCCCTGAGACAGGTACCCCAGTCACCTGCTGGAGACATGGCTCATTTGGAGATTCCTGACCTTGGTGTTGAAGATGTCCTGGAGCTGCAGTTACAGCAGCTCACTTTGGCCCAGTTCACTGTTACTGTAATGGAGCATGTGATTCCATTTCTGAAGACAGGTTTTCCATCTTTTGTATTATTTGCATGTGCCTCGTCAAACAACAATTGTCTGCTCCTGTCATAGAATGCTCCTTACCTGCTTCTGTTCTTTGATTTTTCAGAGATTTTGCATGTGTTCCACCATGTTTTGGAGCTGCTTTGTGACACCATCCTTCTACTCGGGGGTAGTGTTTGTGAGGTGGTGTGGGACGATCGCAGCTTGGTTGGGATAGAGCTGGCAAGTCAAAACACAGCACACGACAGCCTCTTATGTAGATGAATGGATACACTCCACTGAAAAGGGGGAACGGGTTTGGCCACTAGACAATTTCCTACAGATATACAGACAGACGGTACTCGACTGTCAAGGAGAACTGTAGGCATTTGATTGAGCTAAATTAATTATATAACATTACAAAGGCTTTGTGCCAAATACAGCCTATCGTTCATGTATGCACACCTCGTTTCTTCACCCATGGGTTTGTCTAGGCACGGATCAGCAGAATTAGTAAATGTCTTCATCTATTATCTTTACCAAGTCCCTGTGATGAATTGTGTTTAAGTGTTGTTTGGTTCTGTTTTTATTTTGCCATCCATGCAGAATCATTTATTATCCTCCCTCACCATTTAGAAGAGTATGTTTCTCTGCAAGGGGACTTATACACTTGTCAAGTTCAGGCCCCACTTGGCCCTCTGCTGTTTAATACATGCCCAGAGTCTTGCAGTCTGAGGACGTTTTTGTCATCTTTATGTGGAGGGCAGCTTTTTGTGCCAGACCACGGATTTTTCCTGTGGGAATGGATCTAACTGTTCATACCAGCTGTAGCAAAGCACAGGGCATCTACTGCCCCCTGCTGGTATTTATCTTTAATTGTTAATTTTTTGCAGATTGACTGAAGAAGCTGAGAATAGATTGTCCCAATTTATTTATTCTACAGTAAGATGGATCTATATCTCAGCCCAAAATAACCCTGACATATGATTACATTCTCTCTCTAACACACTGAATGAACAATATTTCTCTTGGCTCAGAGCCATCAGCCCACCATCATTGCTCGCCTTTCAACACGATGAGAGCACGTGCATATTATGCTCATGTGGCATTATGTGCCGTTTTGTTTCCTCATCTTTGTTTGTTTGAATTCTAGAGAGAGAAGCTGCAGGCCTTCATGGAACTGTTGGGTGATATCCTGAGCTATCATTGCAGTTTTCCTGCAGACATTCCACAGAGCTCTCAAATTCACCACAGAATGGCCTACATTGGAACTGCCATATTTACTATAAGACTCTTACAAACTATTCTCCCATCTGAAAAGGTATACATCTCTCTCTCTCTCTCTCTATATATATATATCTTTATATATATATCTGCTCCTTGACCTTTGACAAAAATCTTAGCAACTTAACTGGCTTCTATTAACATCATAAAATATTTGTGTTTTCCTGAATTAGGCTGGAGAAATTCTACCTGACAGTACTGCGACTGCTATTTTACAAGTTTGCTTGGATGCATCTCTGGGAAGTTTATTTCCTAGTGTGCAGGAAACAGCAGTGGCTTACTTGGAACAAGTAAATTCTGACCACTATGACCTGTACAGGAGGGTGAACCGCGCTGCCCTGTGGATGGAGTCTGCTTGCAACTTTGTTAAGGAAGCACAAGCTGAGGTAAAGATGAGCAGTGTTTGAGGAAAGCAAAGTCTATGGTCAGAAATACATATTAATTTTAGCAATATTTATTTGTGCAGGGAGACAAGAATTGGTTGGAAATACTGGAACTTGCAGACCAAGCCGTAGACGGCTTCCCTTTTCACCAGCATTTACCAATCGTCAAGGAATGCGTCCTTATGTGCTCTCACTTGTACGAAAACCTTTATTCAAATTAAAGGATGTCAGCCAGTTTTAGTGTGCATCAAAATAAATAATCTCTTCTAATTTGTATATTTTTTATGTGTTGTGTTTTTATAAGCTGGACATTTGAACATCCGGGTCCAGTCCTCCAAACAATGAGCCAGGACATCCTCCTCAAGCTACTGTCTCATCCTTTACTACCTGTCAAGATGGAAACTTACACATGCACTCTAAACCTAGTCAAGGTCAGAGCAAGCTGTTGACTTTAAATTGATGTTGCTTAAGTGAGCTTTTAGGTTTTATGGCTGTAACATAACAGACAGTAACACAGATCAGTGTTGTCAGGGTCAGGTGTCACCATAACAAAATAAATAGTCCAAAGATGGATGAATTGTTCCTCTCTCATGTCTGTCTCCTATAAAAATACTCCTGGCAATTAAAATTAGGGATTTTATATTTTTCGGAGTCAGTTTGTACTTTTCAGGTACAAAGTACACTGTTAATTGTGGGCTTCTGTGTGATGTCAAACTTTTAGGAATGCATCGGAATTCAAAATGTGGCACGGCAGGAGTCAGGTGTCTGTGGTGGAATCAGCTTCCTGCTTCACCACAGGGTTCTGTATGAAATAAGTGCTTTTGGACTTCAGGACTCAGCAGAAAAGGCAAGCGTTTCAATATGTTCAACTAGTTTTGACTGTATTACACATAAGGAATGCCAATGTTGTTTTAATACATTTTTTATTATATTTTGTGAATGAAGGAACATGTTCTCTGCACTCCTTAATTCTCTCAAGGGTTTTGCATCACTTTATGGCTAAGCTGAACTGTCAGGATTTTCCAGTGTCACGTAGTTTAGATGGCACGTCTTTCATGTTACTGAATGTTTTATCAGCAGTGCCATTTGCCGATTCAGCACTTTACCTGTGATCTATAGGTGAACACTGCTGCCAAGGATATCCTGCTATTCCTGCTCAAGGGACGATTGATGATGACAGCATCATCTTGGGACAGATTCAATGAGGCACTTTACCCGGTCATGCCCATATTACAGGTGCTCTTTGTGTTTGTGTTGTACATTCACTGTGTTGTGTGGCATATTCTCCATAATCAAAGCAGCTGTGATCAAATACCATTTTATGCACTCCCAGACACAAAAACAGCATATTGAGCTCCTGGGGACAAAATTGACTAATTCTTTCTTTAACATTTTCTCAGTAGTATTGTTTCCCTTTTTGGTTGAGAAAAAAAAATCCACCGTTTATTAATTGTTCAGTTTCAGGCAACAGAATGCCTGGAAATTCTTCATGAATATACATGAGGTTTTCAATGCGCTGTCAAGTGTGATTTTATTCAACAAGCCTATTCAGAGACGGGCCCACCATGTCACCATGAGAAGAAAAGGAAACCACCCATAATCAAAGCTTCTTTTATTTACAGATGTGCTGCTAAGCCTGAATTTCTTTTCATTGTTTGCTTGTTTGCCTGTGAAGATGCAGTACAAACTGTGTGTGTTTCAGGGGTATGCCTGTACTGAGGATTCTCTGGGGAAATGTGTCCTTCTATTAAGTGACATCCCAGACATAGGAGAGGACAACACTTTTCCAAGTGTGACAAAACTAAAAGCAGCTCTCCGACTACTATTCACCAAAAGGCCTACGTGAGTTTTCTAGCTCCTGTCTGTCTGTTTGTATTTAACTACATACAGTATATGTTTTTTATGCTTGATGTTATTCTTGCCTGTTTATTTGTACATAAAGTAGATCTTGGTGTTTATGTTTTCATTTTTTCACTATGAGAAGTGATTTTTTTTTTCTCTAACAATGCTTGTGATGGACATATTATTGCTGTCAGTTGATGTTATCATCAAGCCATCTGAAGCTTTGTAAAGCTTGTGTAAAACAGCCTTTGTGGTCCCAGTCTATGAATACTGATAAAGATGAAATTTAACAGCTGACGTTGGCCAGGAGACAAGCACTTGATATTTTTGGCAATGAATGGATTTGTCTAATAATAGACATGCCTTAGCTGCCAGACTGTGGTAAAATTTAAGCTTTGGGTTTAAAATTGTTAAACTGTAAATGTTTATTGCTTAGGTATGTTTCTAAATTTTTTAATTGTTTTTCTTTTACTGTTGATGTAAACAGTGTTAGAATGGCTGCTCTGCAACAAGTAATTCCCTACCTAACCGGTGCTGATGAGTCAACAACAACCAGACCTGTTTTGGATCAACCTGTGATCTCTGCACTTCCAAACCTCTTCTTTGTCAAGAGACCATTAGACATTGAATTGGATATGAACAAAGTGTCTGTCCTTAAAGTAAGAACCTCTTTACAGTGTGCTTACAAGTGCGCGCATGCACACACATATACATGCACACTGTTTCACAGATTTAACATTTTAAATGATGCCTAGGTGGAGTCTGTGGAGAAGCTGTTTTGTGTCTTGTCCTCGAACACCATCGACATCTCCCTCAGAAGATCCGCTGCTGAGCAACTGTCCGTGGTGCTGCAAGGTAAAACAGGAGGGATAAAAGAAATAACACTCTATATGTTTTTTTTTAAATCAGTCCCAGACCACATTTGACTTGACAAGTACTTTTAATTATATACATTGCACTATATGTTAAAGCTATGCAAACAAATGCAATCGCCACAAGTCCCATGCCACAAGGAGTTGATTTAATCAATATCCAGGTAATCAACCACTTGAAAAAAAAAAGCTTCAAAATGCAGCCAGACTTCTATGATAAATTGAACAAAATACAGGACACCTATAAGCATTTGTATGATCCACGTGGAAGAGGTTTTCTCTCGTAAATAAAAGCAATTTGCAGAGATGCGTCTCTTGACTGCCATATGTTTTAGACAAGCAGGTATTTGAATATTATGCAAATATTTACTGTTGGTGAAGTGTTTGCTTACTTTTCTGCAGACATAACAACGCACATACTGCTGAAGAATCTTGGCATAACAGAAAGAGCAATTTCTTTCATTACAGAGAGTGTCAACGGCAACAAGGTAAAAGCAAATAGGTTTTTGGCAAAGTGATAAATTGATGTGTACTCAATGAATCCTGCTGGTGTTGAATACGACAAACCCTGTATTTTGTAAATGCTGTCAAAACAGCTTCTATTTGGGCTAGTTCTGCCTGGTTTGTATTTATGCAAGTACTTTTCCAGCCATGGGGGGGATGTGATGACTTCGTGTCAGACTGGCTTTGGTCAGCTGTGCTTTTGTCCTTTACTTACTGTGGTCTGAAAATGGTGCCTAGAAATCAGAACATAAATTGCTAGCAGGGTTAATGGTCAATCATGTGTGGCTACATCAAGGTGGAAGAACATAAGGAATTACATTCTCAACTGTGAGAGAGATGCCTTTAGCCTGTTCACTCCTGCCCATCCTCTGCCAGCAATCTGCAATGTCACTAAATTTAGTTTTATCTTTTTTGAAGTAACAATAGAGAGATCTCTAGCCTTTATGTGTTTGAGAGAGACAGCAGACAGAGGAAGCATGCGTGTGTTTGTGTGTGTTTGTTTCCTTTGCAATTAAAAACAACAAGTATGTATGTTGCTTTTTCTCCCCAGAGTACAGATTGCCTGCTGGAGCCTTGTGTGTGTATCTTGAGGAAGCTGCTGTATGCTGATCCATCTCTGAGGCACAGCCTGGCACAGCACAACCTCCTACTCCTCACACTGCTAAGGGGTACGTTCACAAGACAGCTCATTAAGACACGTTGTGTTGTGTAGCCGGAGGAAAAATTCTTTAAAAAGGGAAAAAAGGAGTAGAGATAATAAGGCATCTATTGCATTGATGCAGAGCTTTTAGCCTTCATATCGTACTGTAGAAAGTGACATGATATAAATGACTTTATTCTCCATATATACTGTACATGTATGTGTATATATATCCCACATATATATGTGTGTGTGTATATACATATTTAATTAAAGTTTGCGCTGAACAATTTAAAGCCATTATGTTCTGTAACACATTCTTTTTGCACAAGGCGTTTTATTTTCATTTATGTCAAGCATTATGTTGATATTTATATAATAGTAATGCATGTATATTAAATAAACTTATTCCAATAGTCTTATTAGAAGGTATTCATCTTGTTTATGGCACATTGCATACTTTTTTGCAACCATTATAAAATTTAACACGAGACAAAACTACAATTTTTTTTTCTTCATTTTAGAGCTTTAGAAGTTATTTACATTAGAACGTTGGACTCTTTATGAGAGTTAGGAGAACATTTTCTGAAGGGTTCAGCTTTACTCGAAAGCTTGTGTAGTCCAATTAATCACGAAGCAGAATGTAGTTCACTGTTTGATGTGTAAATATTCTCTATTTTGTATCTCAGCATCCTTGATATTAAAGGAGAACAAAAACAGCGGTGATGAGATTTCTGTACTGATGAGTTTACTGCTGTTTGATGAGATTTCCGATGCTGAAATGTGGTGAGTTGTTTTCTGTGTGGTTTGTGTTAGGATGCAGCTTTTTTTGTGCAGAGTGCAGCTGTTTTGCTTCGTCTCCTCCTGTCATGTTAGGTCTGACAAATCCAGCACGAATACTGCTCTACCACTGTTTTCCCTTCCACTGACTGTTATACGCAGGTAATATAATCCAAATAGTTTTCTCCTCAATCAATGGCATTTAAATAAAATAAAATAAAAGGAACTTACAATATTCTGCTCGTTATATTTCTCCTAGATACAACATCCCATTCCAGACCACGAGTCATCATGCTGTTAGCCCTTATTGCTGCGTTCTACCTTCATCCTCTGACCTCTTGACCCTTGCTCCTGCCTGCCAGTTCCTTCAGGTGGCCTGGAACACTGCATGGCATTCTGGGATAGACAACCTTCTTGATGAGCTGCAGGGTGCATCCAGCAAGATCTCTGAGTAAGATGTTTTATATACGTGAATGTTTTTAGATGTTGAATTTGTTGGCCTCTTTATAAGTACTTAGACTACAGAAACAATTGCTTGCTTTTGGAAAAAACAATTACTGTCTTTAGGATAATTTTCCTCTCCAAAAACAAAAAATATCTACATGGTGCACTTGTACTTTTTCAGTCTGGTGGACTGCTGTAAATGGGGAAAATCATTTCATAGTTATCTGCTGCTTCATCCATCTCCATTTTCTTCTAATGTGATATAATCCAAACAAATGGGAATGCCTCTCACACAGCTTAATTAAAGCAAAGACATTCTTGACACAATACAAGGATCAGTCTGACTGAAAATGAATTGTTATTGGGCGCAGAGTACATAATTAGAACAGGACTTATAGAACTTGAAGAACATCTCCATCTCTTTTCTTCAGCTCAGAATGTAAAACATTTCAAGATGTGCGTGTGTTTATTTATTTTTTTTTTAGATTAAACTGCCAGTTTTTTTTCTGCCTGTCGTGAATGCTGTCATCAAATTCTGAATTTATTTTTAACCACGTACGCAGATTTCACCCTGACTTAAAACTGTCGGAGTCACAGGTTCTGGCTCTACAAGCTATTCACCCTCCCACCGCGCTGCAGGACTGCATCCAGACCATCGTCAGCGCAGCAGGACACAGATCTGTGACCTCTGCCCTCTCTAGACTCAGTCTCTACTTGGTGATTGACAGACTGGCTCTGCCACACACCCCCGCCCTGAGCTGTTTACAAACCCTAGACTCCCTCAGTTGGCAGACAGCAGTGACCAGGTACATTGTGCACACATTTAATTACAGCTATTTCCTATGCAAATGACCAAGTGCATTTAATTAATCAGCTATTTCCTATGCAAATGACCAAGTGGGTAAATATGTCTTGTTAATGTTTATGAATCAAGGAAAATAATGGGTGGTTTTTATGGCTGTGTTTATTGTCACTGCTACAGCAGAATTAGGCAGCAGTTGCTGTGAACAAAAGGTTGATCAGTGGCACAGGCTGCAGGCAATGACTTTGTCTTTTGTGGTATTTGTTACAAAAAGAGAGATAATATGTGCAAGATGACAATTAAAGCTTGATTTATACTACTATCTCTTCTTCACTGCTTTTCTCACCACCTTTATGAGTGTGTTATATTATATCCCTTATTTTCAGTTAAGCATTTTTCTCCCCATCAAGCTGATAATTTAAAGCTTTACTGAGATTATGTTGTTATGTAGCAGTTTTCTTTCTGTAACTTTTTTATCTCACCTTGACAGTCTTCTGCCCCCTTCAGGTTCCTCCAGGTGCGTCCAGCTTGTATTGAGGATGAGAGGCTGCTGGTGGACGTTCTTGCATTTTTGAGTGCCTACTTCAAACAGACACACACTGAGTCTGCATCTGACCAGAGAGACAAGGACCTACGCTGGATACTGGAGCTGCTTCTCAACCAGGTACAGATAATTTACACACAGTTTTTGCTGGAAAAAACTAAACACTGTACCACGGCAACGAAAACAACAGTTACACCTCATTACATTATTTGTTTTTTGGAGAGTTCTTGCTTTAAAAAGGTATTTGCATTATCTACGCAAACTCGCCCAGATGTGAAATTAAATAATTTTCTGCTAATTTGGGTGAGATGCAAACACTTCATCAATGAAATTAGTAAATACCAGTGATGCCGAGAATAATTTCTTTCCTTCTCCTTAATTCTACAGAAGAGGGCTTGGCTTCCAAATTCATCAGACTGTGTTATTAACTTAATATTAAAAGGCTTGCTAAACAGAGTGTAGGTGTTGATTAGTTTAAATATATATATATATATTTAAAGGTTTTGATATTTTGACCAATCACTCAACAATCACCAATCACTGTACATACAGGAAAATACACTGGTCGTTCAGTCAGACGACCAAAAAGTCACAAGATGTGAACATTGATGCATCACTTTTGTAATCCATATTTAAAAAGGTTTTCATTTTCCTAAGGTATTGCTTTAAATTCTCACTTCAGGGTCCCAAGGGTGGCTTCTTTTTTTCCCATCTAAAATCTGACTTACACATATTGAAGTAAACCTTTCAGTTCTCCCAATTATTAGCCTATAGCAGTTTATATCAATTTAGATTATTTGTTTATGCAGAGTTCTGTGTACATTTTAATAATGGAACTCATTATTATTTAAGATTGTCTCTTTAATTAATTATATCATTTATCGTTTTACATGATATTGATATGAGTAAGTGTTTATATATGTTTTATTTAAAAATAACACATATGCACACAAACATATCAACCTAGTTTATGTACGGTGTATGTGAAGTGTATTGTTTATTAACTGTAATTGAAGCATACAATTAAAACACTCCTTATCGAAGTAGGATTGTTTTTATCCTATAATCAAATCAGACAACTAAGCAACTAGCAACACTGAGAAAAAGCTGCATCACATTGTATTAGCTCTGATACACTGTAGCAGGTATGTTATCATGGGCTTTTTTTTTCTCAAAGCAAAATTGAATTCATATTCTTGTTTGGGGAAATGAATCGCTACAGTGTTTTTTTTTTTGTTTTTTTTTGTGGGTAGATTTGCTTTAAGGATTTAATCAGTCTCACCTTGGCTTTCTCATTAATGTGTGTGCAAACAATAAGCCTTCCCCTGGCAGCTAAAGCAGACTCAGATTGAATGCCTGGTAGGGGTGAGCAGCTTCGCTCCGCTCTGCTCCAACTTTTCTGTAATTACTGAGCTGTTACAGCAACATCTGTCGCTCCCTTCACTTGCATTAACTGTGTGCGCTGCACCGTAAGAAATTCTGCATTTGAGTTTTGTGAGGAAAGACGGAGGTGTTTGCGTAAATCCACCTTATCTGCATCTTCTATCTGGGGGTTACATTGATTAAAATAAAATGCTGCTGCGTTCATTACCTTTATCAGATTTTATTTTAAGCTAAATACATCGTAGATGAGTGTTTTCCATTTTTAAAACCTGTCTTTATTCTTTCCAGTGAGAGAGTTAGTGAAAAGTATGTACAAAGTTCCATAGGTTAATAACTAGGGTTTATGTATTTAAATGAAGCACATGTATCTAACGATATGTTGTTTTGTGTACTACTCCAATTGTCGTTCAGGAGAATGTGTCCATTCTTAAGATGTTTCCTGTGGAGACCCAGGCCTCAACTGAGAACACAGGAGAACCCCAGGAACTGAAGAACCGTGTCAGTCAGAGGCTGCAGAGAGAACTCACTAGCTTCTTTAATACTTTGCTCCTCTGCCTAACACGAACTACTGACAGGTAGGACGATGTCATGACACAAAAACTATTTCACTTCACTAAAAGGTCAGACTAATTGTAAACCTCCTTTACTGTCATACCGCAGTGGATGGGTTTCAGTTTTTCTAGTGTTTTTATTCAATATTGTGTCCTGTGAATGACAAGTGCTGTGGAAACATGCTGTTACTACCTTAGTCCCGAACCTAATACAAAATAACCTCAAAACCAGAAAGATAAAGATTATTACTTAGGGGTATCAGGCCATTGGTATCTATTTCTCTATTTCTACCAAGTAAAAATATTAACTGTGACTCATCTTTCTCGTGATCTTCTCTGTTTTCAGACTGACTTTGACATTAGCAGGACCGTTCAAGAGCCAGCTGTCAGTCTGTCTGCTGCAGAGTCTGCGGGTGTCTGACGCCCCTTGTTTCTATGGCCTTCCCAGCCTGGAGAGGACACTACAGGGCATGGTCAGCCTCACTGCCCAGCCGGGCTGGAGCTCCCATTGCCATGACTGGGAGCCTTCCTCCCTCTGCTCAAAATATCTCAGTGGACTGTTGGAGGTGTGTGTTTCAAGTTCTGTGTCTGCTCAGAATGTGTGCACATGTCTGTGTGTCAGTCTTCATCTGCTTAAATTAATAAACCAAAAAGCAAAGAACTTTCTAAGGAATTAATTAAAATTAGGAAAAACATGGTTAGGGGACATGATGTGCAATGTGCAAAAATGTCACTGATTGGATGTGCCACAGTGTGAAGCTGATGAGATTAATCAGCTCTGTTCATTCCATCTGTTCAGTTGTTCACCGGTCCATAAAACAACAGTGTAACACTGGTTAGACCACACAACTTTACACAAGGGGCAGCATTTCACGGCCATGAATTAGGATCAGATGGGGATCAAAGGTTCATTGTCTTTTCAGTAAACACAAGTCAATGACCTGCATCTCCATGACAACAGATACACTTTTAACTCTTTCCTCTCAGCCTCCTCTGCCCCCTGACCAAACACTTGTGGTGGTGAGTTCTCAGTGGCACTGTAGGGCCCTGAAGCTCAGACGGCCTTTGGCTTCTCATTCTTCATCTGCACATCAGTGTAGTCTCTCATCCTGATGATGCATCGAGGCACATTAATTAGTCAATGTTGTACTTAAGTTTTTAGTGACTTGCATGACAACTATATGGTTATCAATAATCCAATGTAATTACTGTATTTTTAGTAAAATGACCTTGCATTTGATCTTCAGATCAAGCTGAAACAACTTGTGATTAATAGGAACACTTTCCAAATCTAATTAAAATGCATTCAGCTGGCAATGTGTTAAGGATGATGGCAGAAGGATGGTTAGGAAAATGGATGGTTGCTTTGCTAATTATTTTTAATTTTAACTTCAAATTCTATATATTTTTCTGCACAGGTCATCTCTTCATTTTATGTTGAGTGGGGAGGAAACTCCATGTCCTTCATGGGCAAAGGTGTGACAAAGAACGCTGTCATCTGTCTGCTTCAGCTATCCCACGAAATGTTGGCTGAGAACAAAGATAAGGTAAGTCTTTTAGGTTTTTACATAATTTTCAAACATTGCCACATACTTCGGTTTGTTTTAAATTGACATTTATTTCTTTATGTTGTTTCCCCGTGCATGTAGAACTTCATTTCCCAGTGGACTTTGAGTAATGATGTAAATCCTGAGGAGGCGAGTGCGTCTCAGCTGGGTTTGACCTGGCTCATCCCGCTTTGGGTGGACAGAGACCAAGAGGTAAAGCATGTTCCTTTTGCATTATTTGGACACACACACACACATGGTTATATAACCTTAGTGCTGTCAAAATTAATGCATTAACCATAGGTATTAATTTGTGAAATTAATCAGATTAAAAACAACATCTTCTGCAAGCCACTGTCAAGATGCACAACAATCCCCATATTCAACAATTTTATTAAGCTACCTTTGCACATTTTCAAATAAAACATATATATCTACCTGCTGTTTGTCTTATGATAAAGCCATATATAGAGAAGCAATGGTTTTTTTCATAACTATTCATTCATTCATTTTTAGACATTAATCTTAATTAATCATGACTAATTACATTCATGACTAGTTGCGAATAATCCACAGTTAATATGTGATGAATGAGATTAAAATTTAGATTTAATGATATATCATATAATTTATTGTTTGAAATCCCAACAACTTTTTCCTCTCCCCTCATTCCAGGTGAGGTTTGCCAGTTTGGCTCTGGGTGGTGCTCTGTCCACAGTGCCCAGCGGCTGTAAAGCTTTGTGCGTTGGCTGTCAGAACATCAGTGGGGGCCTGTGGGGAACATTACTCAACATCATTCTTGATC
>NC_024309.1:4612553-4626011 GCF_000523025.1 Cynoglossus semilaevis | reverse complement strand
TAAAAAAATACCCTGGTATATACAGTAATTGTTAGAATTTTGTTCATCTTGTTAATTAGTTAATCTTGCTGCTAAAACAGTTTTTTTAATTGACCATTCATTTATTACATTTCCACATAAACTTAATTCAGACAAATAAATATTTCACTTTATTTATATCAGTGATTAGACGTTTTTTCCTGTACATGTATTACTACTCAAATGCAGGCAGATGGCACTGTTGCTGATGCAATCTCACAGTATTTTGTGTGTGTGTGTTCATGTGTTTCTTTCTTGGTGTGTGTGTCCAGGCTACATTTATCCTGCAGAACTTGCTTGTGATGCCCATGGCTGCCAACACTGAGGAGGCCAAGGACTCCGACTGGCAGGTCAGCCGTTCTGCCAGCCTGTTAAAAAGCTTTTATAGACCATAAACTTTTTTTCTTTTTATATCTCCTTCCTCTTTCCTAACTGTTCTCTCCTCTCTTGTTGACCTGTGAAGGGTTCAAATGCGGGGTACTTCCACATTTGCAGCTCCACAGGGGCTCAAGAGTTTCGGTATTCACTTCCAGAGTAATTAGGTTGGAACAACATTCGCCTCTTAAATTTGGACACCATCACTGGTGATGGCAGCTGCAGGAGAGGAATAAAACAGGCTTGCAATATAAAATATCTGATGTATGTCAAATGGGGGCATCACTTTTCCAACTTGTCAAGTATATTTTGGCAAAGATAAAAATAAATGCAAAAAAAAAAAAATTGTGCCAGAATGAACCGACAACCTTTCTGTGTCTATATGTGTTTTCTGACTCATGCAGTTGGTAAAGCAGTGATTGACTGGTCGCTCTCTTTCTTTCCGACATTTACCGTTCAGCACCCCTGTGTCCATGATGAGGTGTCCAGTATTTCCTTGGTGGGCCTTCCTGCACTAAAGGCTCTGCTCTACCACTGTCAGTACTTCCAGCATGTGGCTCGCTCTGCTTCTATTTGTTACCAAGGAAGGTACACGTTTCCTATAATACCTGCTGTCCCTCTGGAGAACAAATCGTTAGGTAAAAATCAGTTCCAATCCAAATCCAAAAACTAACCAAACTTCTTGCTGTGTAAACTTTTTTACTCTCTGCTCCTAAAGTTTGTGTGAAGTTTGGTGTTTATGCTTTTGTAGATTCTGAAAACTCCCTGTGGTTAGGAATATATGACCCACCAGCCCCTAACCACAACTCCAGGCGACCTTCCAGCTCACTTTCAACATCCAGTACCTCGGTTAGCCGTGCTCTCAATTTTTATTACATTTAGTGAATTAAGTAAAAGTAATGTTTACATTTCCACACTTTTTTTTTTTTTTTTTACAGCTAAGAGGTTCAGACCTGCTTAGTCCAAAAGTTCTTTCCTCACTGAGCATCTGTGAAGATACACCAGCAAGACTGATTGCTCAAGGTACTGTACTATTTTTTCTTCATGCTCTTGCAAGTTTTCTTGGCATTTTTTCCATATTAATATTTACATCACTCAGTAAAGTCACAAATAAAATCAGGTTTAAATTACCTGTCACTCTCAACCATTATTAGTCATTTGTGTTCCAGAAATTCGTACTTAAGAATGTTGGTTTATTTTAATTACCATATGACAAAGGTCACAGTGAGTGCTGTAGTAACTGTCTATTTTTCTATGTTGTAGGTCAGAGTGACACAGACACCAGCAACTCCGTCACCTACCAAGACTCTAGACGGGGTGGGCCCTCGTCTGCCGAACCCATTGTCATAGTAACTCCTGACCTGCTGACAGCCCACTGTGGTCTGCTGACTAATCTACTGTCCATCCTGTCAGATTTCACCCTCACTGCAATACAAGACAACCAGCTCCTCCAAGCTCTGGCCAGGTACGGAGGTCACATGCTGTTATCTGTCGTAGTCAATATGTGGCAAAGTACATTGTTCCTTATACCGTCAACACCGAAGGGTTCTCTGTCAGTTAGAATTCATAAGCAATATACACTGTGACTCTAGGCAAGACACTAGATTTAATTTCTTTCATAAAAATGAAAAGAATTATAAATACATTCATGTGTATGTTTTATTCAAGAGGGAATTCATGCTGATTGTAGCCTGAGTCTCTTTCTAGCTCATCTCACAGACACAGTTTTGCTTTTTCTCCCTCAGTCTGGTAGATATCAGGCCAATTGAGAAATGTCTGAATGAGCTGAAATCACCAAATATGCTGCCAGGAGAGCGGGAAGACATCAAGAGCCAGGTACGGAACACGGTGATAGACAGTTCTTAAAAAAGTTTTTCAACATCAGAATTTTTATTAGTTTATGTATTCTGCAGGCAACGCCAGATTTTCTGTGTGGGTGGAATGTTCACTCTGAGCCTACCGTTGTTTTTGTTGCAGGATTATTTGCCTTGGGGAAGAAATGTTATAAACAATATGATCTTTTAACAACTGCCTCATAATCACATTTCTGAAAATATATTTCTTCTGTTATAGTCGTTAGTAAACTTATGCCAGCTTGTTTGGTGTGTAATGTTGTTTATATTTGTATGTGCGTGTGTAGTTTGTCACCCTCCTCCAGTTCCTGTCCAGCTTCTCAAAGCTGCTGCAGTCATGTGTCACAGTGAGTTCGGACCTGGTTGCTGAGCTGAACTTCCTGAAACGGTTGTTGCCCAAATTAGTTTCACTGCTTATGCTGGACATCAGTGGATTAGGTCAGTATCACGGCCTAAATTATTTTTTCAAACATCTTTAAATAATAAAAAACCCAGTAAAAACAAAATTGTTTTTCTGCATCTACCAGTGTGCTATGATGATTCCGATGAGATAACTGTCAAACTGCCAGTTCCAAACTAGCTGCAATGTGCCATACTGTGATCTGTATGTGGCTTTGCAGTTGTCTTGTGTCATTAAATCTGTGACTCACTTTACTGCTGTGACTTGCGCATTCCCCTATGCAGCTGCGGGTACCCGGGACACGGTTTGTCTGTGCTGGGCAGACGTGTTTATGCTCCTGGCTACTCTGGTGAGGAGAGACAGCTCAGCAGCTTACCCATCTGTCTCTGCTGCGCTGGGGAAATGCTGGCAGACATTTACAGGTACACAAAAATTCTGCTCTGTTAGCATGTGCTGATGTGCACGTGTTTAAGTGAAGGAATAAAAGTGGTGACATTCATTAAGCTGGTTTATGTTGCAGAACTAGGTGTTTTATCATATATACCTAACTATTGAATTATGTGCAATCGCTTCACATTATAGAATAATGTAAGGCACCATTCCCAGATTGAAAGACAAGTTGAGCAATGCAGTTATGTTAAACATAATTGTAGGACATAACTTCACACATTGGTGAAGAAAAATTGGAATTGATATTGAATGTAGGAAGGAATTCTTGCTCACTATTTACAAACATGAAACTCCTTTCTCCCCTGCAAATGGTGCTAAAATTGCACCTGAAATGCCATGATTCTTGTAACCTGGTCAGAATCATTTACCCCAGTACAAGTCCTGCAATGTTCTAGGATGAGTTATTTCCTATCCCCATTCATTGGCATACTATTTACAGCAGGAAGCAAATGCACCAAAGATGAATAAATAGAAGATAGCTAATAAGATGCAGGGAAGTGTCCCTCCACATTAACACATTTACTTCCTGTGACTCATTTATAACGACTGATCGATTCTCTCCTCTTCTTTTTTTAATGATCCTGCGGTTTCTGTTCCTTTTGAATTCTTTCATACCTTCTTCCTTGCTGTAGAGTCTAATTTGATTATACTTGGCTATATTATGGCACAGACTGAAAATCTTTGCTGCGTAATTATGATCACGTGTCTTAACTTCGTCAAACAAACACACAATGAAGGGATAATTACACCCTGGCCTTAAACTACCTCTACTCCTCCCACTCTTCACTCTCTGTGATTAATGGAACAGCAGGGGAATGTGATGAGCGCAGTAAAAGATGAATGCTGAGTCTATGTGTACACTTGTTTACATCTGTTTGTTCGTATTTATGGTTACGCGGCGTTTGCTGATGCATTCAAATGATAAGTGTGTTCTTCCACAGTAGGTGTACCACTGCATCTCACTGTACAAGGCTGGACGTGGGATTCAAAGTTTGGATTTGTCCTTCAGTTCGGACCTGCTTTGTTTTATACTGCAGTGTCAGTCAATTCTTCAACATTCTTTGTGTGTTTCCACCTCTGTGTTTGCAGGAACTTTGTCAGTTTGTTTGACTGAGAAGTTTTCTGACCCTCTTCATGCCGTGGCCCTGCAGTTTCTTAGCACCGTTTTCACAGAGGAGACGTCACGGAGGCAGAGAGTTACGGCCTCAAACTCTAACTCGGTGCATGAAACATCTTTGTCTGACATTGTCAATGGTCCCTCTGCCACCCAGCTGTGTGAACTGTTACTGCAGGTGTGTGAAGCTGCATCTCTAGAGCTATATTATCTATGCACCAGCAGCACTTTTACATTTTTGTACATGCAATAAAAAGCAGCTGTGATAAAGTAATACATATGTTACACTTTTTTAAAATAGTCTTTGTGTCCTCTGTTTGTCAATGCCAGAATTTTGATAAAAAGACCCTTCAGAATCCTTTAAAGAAATTGACCGCCAGGGCTTTGATGACACTGCTGGCCTGCAGTCCCACATCTCAAAACTATGCAGCCAAAGGTAATTTTCTACATATAGTAGGAGCTAGTTACCATTTGTGCTTTACTGTTGAAAATAACTTTAGCACGACTCAGTGACTAAAATAATCATCTTAAAACATTAAATTCACTTTTGTGACGCTCATGGTGCACATCGTAATAAATTCCAGTTAACTTAATGTATCTTTTGGATAATTTTATCCTCGTCTGGACCCTCTGACTTTCTCCGGTTCCAGCTGGTTTAATTGACAGCTGTGTGGAGCAACTGAAGCAGACTCATTCCCAGCTCCACCTGGAGTCCGTTCGGCCCGGCAAGGCTGCCCACCGCAGAAAGGTGAGCAAAGATTGGCTGTTATTTTCCAGTCTCAGCATTTCTCCGCTGCTTTATTTTCCATTTGGCAGACTAACAATGCAAACTCTCCATGTTTTTGGGATAAATATTATGACGATTGAATTGATGTTTGAAGCATTAAACGCAAAGCCAAGGGTTGTGGGGTTTTTTGGGACAGGTACAGATATTGATTTTTGTCTTGTCATTTTGTTCTATCAGGAAGAGGGCTGTTTAAAAGAAATACGGCTGTCTGTGGAGATCCTGCGCAGTGCTCTTTACCTCAGTGATGAATGCAAAGTAAGCCTACATGTCTGCAGTGTCATTTCCCATGGCTAATTGTTTTTTTAATGGAAGCTCAGAGTTAAAATTCCTTTAAATGAGAGAGGTCCAGGTCTACATTGCCCTGCAAACATCTTGTCAAGTTTAGCTTCTTAAACCCAGTAATGGAATTACCTACAAATGTATTTACTGGTCTTCATTTTCTAAGTGGCTTTCCAGTCACTGGTGGTTCCGTTAGACTAAAAAGCCAGGGAGGCTTGACGGTGGCGCTCATACGGCAATTATTCTACTCCCTGTATGTTTTTTCCACACACCAACCAAAATTTTGAGGCATTTAATGTTGATTGCTCCCATCTGTGTGTGTGCTATTGTGTAAAGTCGGTGTGTGTGTGATTGTGGGTATAATGTGAACATGCATTTGTGTTGGTGTGTGTAGGTGGTGGCCTCAGATTCTCGCCTCACACTGGCCCTCTATGCTCTTTGGCCTTGGTTACTGCTGGATGACCCCACCATGGAGGCGGTGCTGGAGCTTCTGTGCGTCTATACGGCCCACTGCACCACAGGTCTTTATGTGTCTGTCTGTTTGGTCTGTCTGTATGTCCGTGTGTTTGTGCAGGCACTGAGCCATCACCACTGTCTGCGGTCAGCAAACTGTCTGAGTCACACTCACTTCGCACTAAAAGCCCTGTTGTCTTCTTGGGTGACCACTGAGCAACATTGTTTTTCACTGTATACGAAGGAGGCCTGCTTCCCTGCAAGTCACAATAGACACAGTGTCAGGATGTGGTGATGCAGCTGTATGGCTGTGTGTATGCCAGTAGGCTTCAGATCAGTTAGAGATGATGTGGAGAAATAGAGATTGACTCTGGGATGTTGTTACAAGATCACATATTTTTTTAAAAACTGAATAGATTTTTTTTTGTATAACAATTCAGTCTTACAAATCTGATATATACTAGATACCTGATAATTACTTACAAGAGCTTCAATGGTCACTTTTGATGATTGCTTTCAATTACCAAATAAGATTAAGCAGCAAAACACAAAACACAGAAGAAAGGTCATTTATTCAACAATAGATTTTAGTTTAGTTTCCTATTTGTTTGTAGTATAAGTACAAATTGTTAGAGATGTGGATGTAATTGGAGTTTTAGGTCTTTTAGTTGATGGGAAGATGAAAAGTATGAAAAGAGAAGGTGTGTGCCCACATGCATTTGTGATTGCAGAAGGTCAGTGTAAATCTGTGTCCTCACTGAAAGGTAGAAAGTTTCACATTCAACACTTTAAACCGCTAAACATTCAACACGGGTATGAGTGAGTGAGTGATTGACTGACACCGTTTCCCCTGTGGCTACAGGTGTTCTTAATGCAACTCACTTTAAACCTACGATCAGCTCGATCTGTGAATCACCAGAAATCAGTGAGGTTGGCACGGAATTTCCCTAAAGATTTACTGAGCAGCAGGTTGCATTCACACTGCATGCAGCCAGGCGTAGTTTTACACTATGGACCCTCAGGCTACTTGTTCATCTCTGGAGACTGATCGAATTCCAACAAATGATTCATCTCCATCTTCTTCTATATACTTTATTCAAGCCTTTGTTTGTTCTACTGGTTTGACTCAAAGTAGGTTTTTTATAGATATATTTATAACAGATACAAAACCTACTCCCACTGAGTGTAAAAAAAAAAAGAAACCCTAATATATTTTCTACTTTTCTTTGTCAACGGTGAATTTTATACATTGCATGGTTTTGAAAATGAATCAGATCTGAGGCGGCAGTTGGGGAAATCTCTGTCTCACATGATGGAGGTAGATCCAGTGAAGAACAGATCTCCCCCGTCAATTTCAAGTTCCGTCAGCCTTCCTGACAGGTATTGAGATAACCTCGGGCTAACATCAGCATACGCCTGTTGCTGTGAGTTATCATACCAGGATTAGCATAACCAACTAGCTGTCATGTTCCCCAATGAGCACCATCAATCATTGTCAGGTCGTATCTGTTGTATTTTGCATGTAATCTGCAACAGCAGCAATTACCTATGTCAGCTATGGTGTGAAATGAGGAAGAAATGAGACATTTCATTTTGTGCCACATATATTGTGTTTATGGATCAGAGTGACCTCAGAATGTTGGAATGAAATTCATCTGAAAAATACAGCAAAAAAAAAAATACAGTAATTTCCAGAGGTGGTGAAAATAATTGATGTAATAACTTCATGTTGTACATTGTTATCCTGAGAGTTTTAAATGCAGAAAATATTTTGGGAAATGTGATTTAACACAATTTTGTTATTGTGAACAAACAAATGACATTCCATTCAGTTTTTTTGAAAAAAAAATGAAAATAATTCAGAGCTGCGTGCTTAGATTAGCCTGATGCTCAACCCTATTTTGTTACATGATTAACCATTTTTACATAACAAATATGATCTGTCGTCAGCCATGAAAATGTTATGGTGTGGAGTGACAAAATAATCCAACCAGTCCCGACAGAAGAGAAAAATGTTTCCTTTTTGTTTATATTTAACTTCTGTTGATGCTAATAGTGGCTGCATGGGTATACAGAGTAAGGGCACTAAATATTCAGATTATATTAGTATTAGTATATATATATGACTCTCCTAATGGGTGTCCAACTTCTGGCCCATTGACCACATCTGTTTGCCCTCCAATACGACGACAGTGGAAGCAGTGACCCTGTCCTCAGTGTTTGAGACCCCGATTTAAATATTTACAGGTTGTGTTGTGCTTCTTCTCTCTCCCAGCATGCAGTTATGTCTGTGCGACTGTTCCGTCAGGATCCAAAGGCACATCCAGTGGTTCTCTGATGCTCTCAGTCATGAAGTTGGCTTCATGTGTCGCCCAAGACAACAGCTCTGTCCAGAAGCTAGCATTCGCTCTTTTGACCAACCTTGCTATTTCCCGTGACTGTAGAGGCGTCTTTCAAAAGGTCTTTAAAAAAATAGAAAAAACACCAAACTCTTCACTGTTATTTCTGTTTCTGTTTTAACCTGTGACACTGAAATACTTCATCCTCAGAATAACTTCCTGCAGGCCCTCACCTCAGTGCCACTGCCCAGGGCGGGTGGTGTTAAGGCCACAGCTGCGGCAGGTGCAGGAAACCTACTGACTCTGTGGTTGAAACTGCTGCTCAACCTTTCATTGGCAGAGGACATCCAGCAGTGTATCCTTAGGGTGAGCGGGGTCCTGGAACTGCTGGCCGACCTGGCACCTCACCGGCGCCATGCTCTGCTCACTCTTCACAACCTCTGCTTCTGCCCTGCCAACAAGCCACACATCATTGCCAATGGTATGACAAGGATGCAGGGCTCCAACAAATTCATGTGATGCTTGAAAACCAAAGCATTTAGAACAACAGAGAAAAACAGCCTTTTAAACATGCAGTTTTTTTAGTTGCTGAGACAAAAGGCAGAACAAAAATCTATTAAACATATTTTCTTGCCTTGATTTAGGTGAAAGGATCAATACTGTCCTTTGTGTTGTAATTAGATTAGTTGTTTTCCTCTGCTTTCAGTATTTATGCTCGGCTTAGCTCATCCTGCTTTGGGCAAAGTTGTGAGAGTTATTGATTTGTTCATCTTCTTCTTAAAAAATAAGCCTTTCGACCAAAGCTATCACTTCAAAATAAAATTACCAGCTAAACAGCTGCAGGCTCTCGTCTTTCTGACGATTAGACAAAAAAAAAAAAAAACGCTACAGCTACATATAAACTAAGGGTGTAAGGAAATATTGATATACTGAAATATTGCGATATTTCCTTCACGTTACTGTATTGATACTCTACAGCACTGTATCAGTTCTTTATTAACAATCATGCAAATATTCATGGTGTTGGTTAATTTTTGTGTTGCATTTAAACCTCTAACCACTAGTAGTGCAGGGACCGCATACATTTCCAAGTACTCAACTCACTCAACATATTGTCATGCTTATAGTATTGCAGTATAGAGCTATACTGCTCTATACTGCAATACTATAAGCTGGTACTGTTGCTCCTGTATCATGATATGTATCGTATCACCAGATACACCCCTTAAAACAGTACAGTTGAGTCACTGATTGAAATGTTGAAAGTTAATTTCCTATTCAGAGTCAGTGAAAAAAAAAGGTGTGATGTTTGTGTGATGATGAATAGCTCTGCAGATGGAAAAAAGAAAGCGGAGGTTACAGAACAGATGAAAATGCAGATTGCGTAGATGCCACACATGCACAGTATGATGCAAACTGCAGGTGGGAATTGAGGGGCCCGGGTGGTCTGAATCGGTTGTAATGGGTTTTTTTATTTCCTGTGTGAAGACCACATTTCCTGTGTCTATAACATTTGTCATTATATGTTCAAATTTTTCACATGGTATAAATGTGGCTTTCTGGGGGGTTTTCAATGTATATAATTATAATCTAAGTTTTTTCTTTTTGCAGGGCTTGTTATATGTTTTAGTTTTTGTTTCCCTGGTATTTATTTTCTGTCATGTAAAAATATTTATTAATCAGTTTTCTGTATTTCTGTCATGAGTGATCTTCTAGAATTTTCTCTGGATGACAAATGATGTACTCCTCTGATTTTTACAGAAAAAGCCATGAAAGCTGTGCTTCACTCTCTGGAAAGTAAAGACCTAGAAACTCGCTGTATGGGATCTTCTGCACTTTGGGCATTGCTCCATAACAATCAAAGGGTATACACACACACACACAGGAACACACTCACATGCACATGCGCCCACGCACTAAATGTTTGTGCTTGTGCTTATTGCGCACTTTTTGAGTTAATTGGTTATGTGTTAAGTTGAATCCTCGTGGCTTCACGCTCTTTGCTTCGATGGATGTTAGACATTGATCAGCTGCACTTTGTCTTATTGAAAAGTTTTAGTACCTGGTACTCTCTTTAAAGTCATCATGATTTAGTGCCTTGAGTCACTTTACATGTAATTAAATAAATCTTCTTAAAAATCTATTTTTGTGATTATCACCCGTTGCTGTTGTCCAATAAAAAAAAAGCTAAATTGTTAATTTCTACTTTTTTATCTTCACAGGCCAGGACAACTTTGAAATGTCCCTCTATACGTGTCAGATTGGAGGAGGCTCATATTATGTCTAAGAAAGGTAGGAATTTAATTACTTTTTTTATGTTTCATCGAAATATTAGTTTTTGTCCCTGAACCATCCTGTAACTTTGATTTTTGTGTTTCTACTTCACCTGCAGATGCAGAAAAAATGCTAAATCCACTAAGTGGCTACCTGCTGAAGTGCCTTGAAAACCTCTCTCAGCTTCTAAATATCTGAACACATTTTCTGCGGTTTTGTTTTGTATCATGTTTTATACCTACTAAATTAAAACAATTTAAACATTAAAGCTTCTTGAGAAAAGCAAAGTAAAACACGTTGGCGCTGTCGTCATTGCAAATGGACCGAGCCAGGTTGCACCAAAGCACAACAATGCTTGAAAAGTAATTGCTAACGTTCACATGCCAACAGACCTAATGGAAATGTCACAAAGTTGATGCTAAGCAGGTGAAGGATCATTGATTTCCTGCTGCAAGTTGAGCCAATAACATTACCTTTCTTTAGGTGAAGAAAATGTCACATCACATTTGCTAATCATAATGAGCCAGATTTTATGTTGAGTCATGGTTGAGAAATTTAATTAAAAATAATCTAGAACCATTAAAACAAGGTGATTGTGAACTCTCCCGGCCTCTGCCCTCTCTTGCCTCGCCCCCAACATAATTTGGAATACAAAATCAAGCTAGAAGGAATCCTGCTTTATGTCAACATCTTGTTTTCGACCAAAACAATCTACACGTGTAGCTATGGAGATTAGCATAGCCTTCCAAACACCCTGAATGCAGATCACTTGAAGATAACATTGGTACAACACACTAAATGTCAGCTTACCCCCGGTCCATGTAACATTATGCAATCAGCATGCATGTCATCAACCATAGCCAGTGATGAAGCGGGGCTCTGTGTGAGATGGGCTAACAGTGGGAGGTGGTAGAGAGCATTAGCAGCTCAAGTGTTTATTTGTAGCTGCAGAGTTAGCAGGAAGTGCAGCCCGGGTGCCTCCACTCACCCTCATCAATGCTGCTTTCATTCTCTAGCGGTGGTGCAACATGGACGCTGTACAAAAGGACCACTGGTACTTTGTGGTACTCATCTTTCTCCCTTTTCTTAAAGGTATGGAGATTATTCACATATTTATCTTTATTAAAATAATGAGGGCTAACAATGGAATAGTTTTAGAAAGATTTTGAAAAGATTGTCACCAGATTCCTAATTAGCTGGATTTCATTTTTAAATGAATCTTCAAGGGCAGTGAGCTGCAACCTGTCAATACCATGTTCATGATATTGAGGACCAAATTCAATTCAGAATCCTGACAAATGCATTCATTGTATGTAATCCCATTTTAGCAGATTTTACACTTAATTTTAAATGTAAATTTAAAGGTTTTTTTTCAAAGCTACAACTTTTAAAAATGTGATGATTTTTAGGCCATAATTAAATTGCACTGTCCCCAGTTGCTGTTCAGCAGAACGAGGTTGTAACAGTGCGGCTGGAGGAAGGCATGGTTCTTGACTGTCTGTGTCCGTGGGAAGGAAACCTCAGCCTGGTGTCCTGGACCAGAATCCCAGACAAGAATCCAGTGGCTATTTTCCATCCAGATTTAGGACTGGCCTTCTCTCACCAATATTTGGGGAGGGTGGAGTTCCTTAAGACTACGCCTATGGACGGAAGCATCTCCATAAGAAACGTCACTCACCAAGATATTGGAACGTACAGCTGCTCTGTGCAGACCTTTCCCAGAGGACCCTGGACCAGGAACATTCAAGTGGAAGATTTAGGTAAAGTTGTAAACAAATCATACTGTGGCCCAGCCAGGAGGAGAGGATCTGCAGCCCAAACATGCACAGCAATCTGTTCAACATAAAAGGTTTCTTTCATGACTATTAGAACTAAAAGTCATTTAAAATGTTTTCAGTAAACAGTTTTGGGTAGTTTGTGTTCATTAGGGAACTGAGAGAGAAACCAAAGACGCAGCTTTATTCACAGGCCAGGGATCACGGTGAGGGGTTAGGGTTAGGGTTAGGGAAGTTATAATTTCTCAATTTAAGCCCAATAAAGGATGTAAGTCTTTTTCTTCACTCTCACACCAGCAAAAAGGGTGTGTGTTTGTGTAAGAAACCACACACACACATTCAAAGCTAATGCTTCAAAACTCAACTCCAAAACTACTATTCTCATTGAAAAAAGGTAGAAAATCAAAATGAATTTCCCCTTCTACCTCTGCTTAAGGTCCCGCCCTACACTTTGAAAACAAACTGATTAAATCCAGAGTTCAACTTATTTTACTTTGTGTTTTTGAAGGTCTGGTGTTGTGCCAGTGTTACATACTGCTTCTTTATCTGTAGATGTAGCACTAGAATAAAATTAAGAGACTGGACCTGTTTTTTTATTATTGCTTATTACTTAACTTGATTTTACTTTACCTGAAATGTGGCCACAGTGGACAGCCATTTGTTTTTTTGGTCCAGATGTTCACTGTTTCATTTTCATTTTCAGATGAGCCCCCCAAAGAAAGTCAAGAGGAACATGAAGTCGGCGTCGACTCCCCAACCCCGGAGGTGATCGTGGCAGACGTGGAGCTGGTGGCTGTGCAGAACAA
Organism: Cynoglossus semilaevis; assembly: GCF_000523025.1. Taxonomy (NCBI): domain Eukaryota; kingdom Metazoa; phylum Chordata; class Actinopteri; order Pleuronectiformes; family Cynoglossidae; genus Cynoglossus; species Cynoglossus semilaevis. The sequence goes on along the minus strand of NC_024309.1, from coordinate 4,613,088 downwards.
CAACATTACCATCACCTGTAACCACACACACAACGGTACTGTCTACCAGAGCATGTTGGAGAGGATGCCCTACCACCAACTCTGGAGCATCATCGGTGTGTGTAAGCAGGTAGAGGGGGACCTGGTGAGTGAAGACTACAGCGACAGGGGACAGGTCATATGTGAGGACAGCCTGGACGTCCAGCTACACCTGACAGGTGTGGTGCAGGACGACGGGGGTCTCTACCGCTGCACCTTCAACACAGATCTAGGGATGCAGACCAGCACGGTGCTGCTCACTGTTGTTACTCAAGGTACACACACACTCGAGCAGCACGCTGCAGTTAACACGCGGCGTTATTCGTAGTCACTGTGTGACTGTGATGAATTGTTTTTCCCTTTGATGAAGATGTATGGATGCTGATGTTCCGCACAGATAACGGTGATTGATGAAACGTAATGGAACCAATAAAACAATGCTGCTGATGTTGATTACGCCAACTCAGCAGTGTAACGATGCACACAGTCAGAAACAGTAAAAGCACAACGTCCTGTG
>NC_024309.1:4606497-4612522 GCF_000523025.1 Cynoglossus semilaevis | reverse complement strand
GCATCTTTTACATATATTAGAATTGCACGATGGTTCAAAGGTCAGAGTTCACATTTGGGGCATTGAAAAAGTGATATGTTAGAGGTCAACGTCCACAGGGAGAAGCCAAAAATGTTTTCTTTTCTGCGTGGGCCCAGTGCACTCTTTGCCTCTGATTGACTTAAACTAATATTTCATCATTGATGAAACTGATGGTCCTAATTTTCTACTTTTTGCTGGAACATGAATTGATGCACTTTAAAAAATTATATTGAGGTGATCACTGTGTATTAAGGCCACGTGCAGAAACTACTGCTGAATGTGCATGACTTCTCAGCCCAGGTGTCACATTGAGTATATTTTAGGTTAAGTTACAGATAATATCTTCTTCATTTGTTTCACTAATGTCAGCATTTCAGGACTTGTGGTTGGTACAACTGGAGAGATTGTCTGATTGTTTTTTTTTTCTTCTTTTGACACCAGGTTGGTTCAGTCTCTCCATTTACATGATGTGTATTTACACTCTGGCTGGAACTACTGGGATCATTCTCTTTGCATTTTTTCTCACATTTGCAATAAGGCAAAAGTAAGAACCAGTGTTTTTTTACTTTAACAATTTACAATTGGCAGTGTCAGTTTGAAGAGTATCGAGGCACGCTAGTTTAAAGAAATAATTCTTGCCATGATCTAATTTATATACCCAGTTGTAGTTTAGAATGGTGACCATTTCCTTACATGTAAAACCTGACTTAAGTATTTAATTAAATGTTCATTCAACAGCCGCCGCAGGAAGAAGAAGAACTGGCGAGAAGAGTACAGAGTCAAACTGCAGCCGGCTCAGCGACAGGCAAGTGTTGCATTATTCATTATATCTACTCTTGTCTTTACACTTGACACCTTTAGGTCTCTCCCCAACCTTCTCATCAGACACGCTGTTCATTACAACTCCATCACACCGCAGTGCTAATCTGGTGCGATACATCATTTCCTATTGTCCTACGGCAGTTTCATTTCTGCTTTTAATGCTCACACCTTAAACCAGCGATTTATTTTACAGAACTGAGAGTGATGTAACCGTGGATATAGTACTACAGCAAAATGTTGTCTTGTGAACACTGTGAGATCACATATTTATATATATATATGTTCATTTTCTATTTATATATGTATGTTTTCATGTTCATGCAGTCCTATAACCTTTAACTATAACAAAGTTCTCTAGTCTCTCTGCTGCATCCTTGTGGCCATAAGTGGTATATAGAATATATACATAAATATACATATACTATGTATATTTTTATTCTAACCTTTATCACATTTTGCTGTGCTACCCCACTAAAGTACTTTTAATTATCACCTGCCACATGTCTTTATCTAACACCCTGAATGCTAACAACCTCTATCGACATTCACAGCGAAACACCTACGAGAACGTCTCCATGTGTCCCATGTTCAAAAAGAAGTCCAGGCCCATAAAAGCCCAGCCCGTGTACGCCAACCTACACAGTGTGCGAATGCAAAAAAACAGACGTCAGCAGCCTGGTGATAAATGAGCTCACGTAAATATGATGCACTGCTCTGATGTCAATGCACAGTTTGTATTTATTACTTTTTATCTGTCGCAGATGTCAGCACATCCTCAGGCTTTTGCACACAGCTTTATATGAGCACAATGAAAGGCCCATTAACAGGCGCAGGATAGTGGGTTTTTTTCCCCTCTTTACTTTTATTTTGATAAGACACAGGCATCACACTGACTGTGATTAATATTCATATTGGAGCTTGGAAATGCATTAACAAGCTGCTGCTCATGTAAGTCCCAGACAGCTGACACGTCTGGTTGGGTCCAGCCCTTAATTAAATGTGGTATGTACTGCATAATTACTGTTGAGGAAATTTCTGTTTTGGGCAACAAGAATATTTGATGGCATCCATCATGTAGAAAGAGGAGACAAAAGCCCGTGTGACCGCTTCTGTTCTCTACCGTAACCCTGTGCGTAAAACGACTGACAAAGCCTGTGTAATTGCTCTGCATTTACTTTCATCCCTTCTGCTTCCCATTTAAAGGCTGACAATGGTGTCTAATCATCCAATAGCGAGGAGAAGCAGTCACTCAGCGCCACAGTGTCGCTCGAGACCGTCGCCGTTTGCTTTTTCCCCAAAGGCCTGTCTTTTTCTGGGATGGCTACGTTCTAGTTAAGGCACGCTCTTATAATGAAAGCTAAACTCTAATTAGCTAATCCTTTGCTTCAGTGTATTACACCCCCCTCCCCCTTCTGTTTTATGAAATGTAATTAAACAAATATTTTATGAGAGGCCGTCACAATTCTTCCGGCTCATATTTATTTATTTTTTATGGTTTTTAATCACGCCTTCATGCTATTGTAAAGCAGTATATTCAGGTTTTTATGGCTGTGGCTATTAACCCGTGTGTTGTTTATTTGTAATCTGATTCATTTGTCTCCATAGAAATGGAGGCAGTGGCAGAGGCAGTAATGGATATGCAGGCTATGAAACGAGACAAATGTGGACACGATAGTAATGTCACCACAGAGGGACAGTAGAGTTTTACAAAGTTTTTTTAAAAAAATGTTCCCCATCATTTGTCTCGCTGTTGAACGTGACTGTGATACTTGTCCAACTGTGTTGTAAATGACGAGCAGAACTGGACAGTGGACAGTGTGTCTGTGTGAGTCACAGTCAATGACATCCTGTGGTATAAACTGAACATGTCACACCCATTTCCCCACTTGAACTTCCTGTGATGTGGTAAAAATGCTAAATGTATGCCTAAACAGCTACAAAAAGCAGCTTCAAATGAACACAATGAAGGAGAAATAAAAAACAAATCCAAGCATAAAGTGGAACTTCCTTTTGTCTGACGTGCAGGTAAACCCATTTGAAAAGTTCTGAAAACGTACGTGTTGAGTCGTGCACTTACCCTGGAATTATTTTTTTTTTCTGTTTGGTAAACTTCACAACAATTGAAAATTTCAAACCCACAAAAGAGATGACAGTTTAGACGAGTAACATTTAACAGAGGTCAGTACATCTCTGAGTGAGTACTACTAGGAGTACATTTGGTTTTACGTATTTGTTTTATTCATTAAGCTATGTCTTATTTTATTAACTTCTGACTGAATGTGTAATAACAAAGTGCATTCATGAATGGTTTCAAGCTCAGTTTAATATGTAACAAACTTTTGTTGGTCGTCCCCACAGATCCATCTTTTCTGTTTTGGGGTCACTGGAGAGACCCACAAATTTGCAGTAAATTTTCACATCAACTAATAACTTATCCAAAGACCCAAAGCCAGTCAAACTTTGGATAAAAATATTTTATATTTCAATATATTCTTTTGTTTGTTGAGAATAGCAGTTTTGTGGGAATTAAATAAAGTGTAGTTTTTAGGATTTTAAAATCATGTGTTGATCAACAATAGTTCTGCTGAAAAAGTCTGAAAAAAACCACTAGCATAAACTGACGTGTCTCCAAAAGACTCACAGCTGAAGGAAATGTGTTCCCTGGTCAGATCCTCTGATCATGGTCTGATGCAGGTGTGTGTGGTTGGTGCTGAGAGGGTGATTGATTGATTGATTGATGGATTACAGGTGTGTGTGACTAAAGGTAAGCCGTGTGCAGCCTGTTGATTGGTCCTGCCAGGAACATTCCAGCATAAAAGACCTGATTCTGAACCAGTCTGTGGCAGATGGTCAGCAGACATGAGTGTTGTGTGTTTGTGTGGGGGGGCTGTTTGTTAGCAGTGGGGCTGTTGTTAGTGGTTTTGTTTCTGGCAGTGTTTATGTTTTAGTCCTGGACAAATGAGTACTTTGTAACTTAGTCCTGATTTAATCAGAAAAACTGTTTTATTTGTAAACGGTTCAAGTCGATGTTATATCGATCACTGTTGTCGACTAAGTCTAAATGTAGTTCATTTGACTGAAATGCAATGGGGAATATGTTTTCATGCACATAAAATGTTTGCACATGACTATGTTAGGACATATGTCGACGCGTTGACAAACTGTTTTATAGAACAGGTGAACCCAATAAAAACCAACACTCAGCGGCCCTGGAGTGTGTTAAAATTAACGTGGGACAAAGACTTCAGGAACCAATCATATGGCTTTGTGCAGCATGCATGAGGTCAAGACAACCTCATTGGTTTGAAGATATTTAACAAAAATATATTTAAAAAGTTGTTCAGTATCTTGACTAATAAAACTCACCCCTCTACTGTTCACAGTACAAACCAGTTAGTAAATAATAAGAAAATAAATGATTTAAAATATAATAGATTATTAGATTATTTCTACTGATTATTTCTAGGGTCCCTTAATTTGTTCTCTGAATCCTGAGGCTTGATTATTGCAATGTTGGTGATTAAATTGTTCTTTCTTTAGTGATTAAGGTAAATAATGCAGAGAAACTTAATTATCTGTGAGTCACGGTGGTGCTTTTATTTATTCATGAAAAACAAAAAGCGACAGCTTAAATTCTGTTTAAGAACAGATTTTTGTGCTGTAAATCCCAGTGCAGATTATTTCACAATGCTGCTTAAAAGTCACATTTAAAAACTATTATTAATATTTTAAAATATTTGGAACTATGTCCTGTTCACTCATGGGGTTAAATCTGAAAAACACAGTAAAATGTGTCACTTGTTTCTGTTCATTTTCCTGTCAGTGACGTATAGAAAACTCCTGTGACTTGATAGAACATTCAGTTTATTATTGTTTTTTTTTCCTCATCAAAAACATAACAGACAGTATGTACATCGAGTGAAAATCAAACCTCTACAGTCGGTGTATCCAAAGTGCTTTTAACGTACAATCTGACAGTGACAGCAGAAACACAGTGGTGTAACAGTGACAGGAATGAGACGACACAGCAGAGCCACAAAGGAGTGAATGGCTACGACGGTCCATTCATCTGTCTGAAGGATACACATGTATTCATTCACCACAGCTGGAGCTCCTGCAGTAACACGGACACTTTGTCTCAGACTCAGAATTCTTGTGATTATCTGCAAAACAAACGTGTAGAAAAATAAAGTGACTGCAAAGCAAGTGCATGTCTTCCTTTCACCTGTGGCCAGGATTTAAATATCTCTGCTATTTCTGCACATAATTTCAAGAAAATAAAATTATACTTTGAAAAACTGTTGTCGACACAAAGTGACAATGATGTGAAAATTGAGATGTTTATGTTCCACAAAGCCTCGACACCTCTACCGATGAGCATTTAAAGTGCTAACTCCGTCACCTGGATTTGATAGATGACAACACTCTGTCTAAAATGTGAAACCTCAAAACAACAAGATGTTTTTTGTTTTTCTTTTAAATTTCCTTTAACACGGTTTATGTTGGAAGGCACTTTTTGATGCAAGAAAAAACAAAGACAACAATGAGTTACTATTGTGATATCAGTCAATAAATAAATACTGGCTTAGGAATAAATTAATAATAAAAATAGTAACATCTATTTAGACAGTTAAAACTAAATGGGCATTTTATGTTTTTTTAAACATGACTTCACCTCAGTGGGTCTGACAACAACTAATACTGTTACTGTTGTTACTGTTAAAAAAATGAAACCTTACAAAACCAAAACCAAAAAAAAAAAAAACAGAACTGCAGTTTTCCTTTCCCTCCAGTCTTCTGTCCTGGTTTCCCCTGTAGTTTCAGTTTAAAAATACTTTATTCACTTACTTTATATGACGTTTGAGCAGAAACGGACGCGATTAAAACCATCCTGTGGTAACAGTGCTGTAAAGCCTGGCAGTTTAACGCACAGACAGCCGTGAGAAGGCGGCGTCCCATCATTCACCACACGGCGGCTCACTCCCTAATGTCCTTGAAGCACTTTTCTGAAGGGCCTCCTTTTTTATTTTTTTTCTTGCTTGTAGCCAATTAAGGACTTTAGCTGATTCATCACGGCTCTGAAAGAATTTTTTTACTTCACTGTTTGGCATTTATCAATTTCACATTTTTGAGGAGGAGCAGGGTACGGTGAGAGTGAACAGCCCCCCTCCCCACCCACACT
>NC_024309.1:4592907-4606457 GCF_000523025.1 Cynoglossus semilaevis | reverse complement strand
TTGTCATTCCAGAACTTCTTTCTTTCAGCTTCTCATTCATAGTTTAAGGAAATGTTGTTTGCTCAGCTGCAAATGGACTTTTGTAGTTTTGTAAAAAAAAAAAAGAAAAAAAAACTTTTCTTTTTCATCCAGGAGTTGTCTTTAGTTGTGAGGGCTGAAAACTGACTGCTGACGAAACAACTTTTGAATCTCAAGGACGTCATGTCAACAAACGGCTTTAAAGCTAAGCTGAAATGACTGAAGTTTTTTTTTTCTCAAAGCTGCTGCAGTCACCTAAAAGAAAAACAACGACAAAACAACACCGCCTTTTTTTTTTACACTCGCTCTACAGTCGACACTATTGTTAAAGTATCACCAGGAAATGGTATATTACACATGTCACTATACAGATTTCTACAATCCTCTACAGTAGTGGCTGAAGTGTCCAGGTTTGGTAAAAGCAGTTCTCTGTCAGTGAAGTGGTTTTAGGCTGCAACTTGATTCACAGCCACTAGAGGGCGATGGTGCTTCTTCCTGCTGCTGCTGGCTCTCCTCCTGTTTTTCGGGCTCCACAGACAGAAAGCTGGGAAACGTCTGTGCTCGGGGGATAAACGTCATCGACAGGCCAGTTTCTATGGAAAAAGTACAAGAAAAGAGTATTTTTTTAAAAATAACTCTGTTCATTCTCATAGAACATCATATATTTATCGTCAAAGCACTCGTACTGCAGTGTTGCTTGGTTACTGTGCAAAAAAAAGAGAGAAAAATCTAAAGATCACATTGTCCCGATTTTTACATTCATACTCGTCTTGGCATTAAGGTTAATTATAGCAATGAAGAAGTTTAATGTTGGGTGCAATCGACCTTTGACCTCCGTAAGCGGCCTCATCTATGTCTCATCATTCTCTGGAGTCTGCCGACCTCACCTTCTCTGCTCTCTCCCTCGCCGCCTTAATTTAAATTAATTGGACCAATTTGTCCTGCAGTGCTTATTGGTTAACTGCACAGGGAGGGTGGGTGTGTGTGTGTGGGGGGGTAATGGCTCCTTGTGGGTGGAGGGGCTTTTTTTTTCTTATGCAACTGTGAGACGATTAATAATATATTAGAATTCTGTTTGGAGACGTGAACGCTGAGGTAGGTCGGGGATAAAGTAGCTGCCAGGCTGCTGATCATGCAGAGCACTGAGAGGAAGTGGCATCGATCAATATTTCAGCAGGTGCAAAACCCAACACAACACTGTAATCAATTTTAAACCCATAGCATATCTGGTAGCTTTTTAATGCAGCTCACAGAGGGAGAAAGTTCCCTGGTGTCCATATTCTTCTGATCAATTTACACACGCAGGGTAATTGGAATTTGATGAACAAATTAAAATTTGTCTTTATTTTCTTCCAGGGCCAGAGTGAAATAAAAAAGAATCGACAAAGAGATTATTTTTTTATTCCAGCGGTTGGCGCTGCAATGCTTTGCTAGCGAATGGGATTGTGAAATTGTCAAAATTATTGTTGTAGTTCCAGACGCACACGCAGGCCAGTTGTGACATCGATAAAGGAAATGAATCTCAGTACAAGATAGCGTTGGCTCTACTGCAATACCAGACTTAATCAAGCCTGACAATCGTGTAGCATCTGCTGTGGCTCTGCGTGTTGGAATACTTTCTAAAAAAACGCTCTGCAAACTCAAATCTGTGGTAAATCGCAGACAAGACGTTAAATCCAAAAGTTGTCCCAAATACAGAGGGAGTAAGAGTGAAAAGGTGAAGTGAGGAACATTCTGGATGCTTCCTCATTGAACAGGCTAAGTAAGTGGTACCAGGTTTGTGCACACGTGTCAAGGTGCCATTGATGTAGAGGCTCACACTCCTGTTAGGATGATGTCAAGGAAACTCCTTCAAATGTTCTGCGGAACAATAACCCGTCTTATTCCGTACAGAACGATAAAAGCCCCGGCCCGGTATCCATCGAGGGAAGTGAGCCTGAGAGACTGCAGCTGTCCTGTAACCAAAAATATTTGGGTTCTCAATTTTTCACCGGTGGAGGTGTGGGGGGGCAGGGACCAGTCCCAAGATGTCATAGCTGGTTCTTCTATGCTAACTGCTAATTGCTATTTTGCTGGAAGAAATACAATGAGCTCTAGTCTCTAGTCCTGTTGGGGTTGGCATATATGATGTTGATTCCATATGGTAGCGGTTATCACACCTGCCTTACACTTAGAAGGTCACCGGTTTGAGCCCCAGAGGAACCACATACATAATGGCGCCTCCCGTGGCTGCTTGTTTGGGCTGCAAATAATGGACTCAATTATTATGATATTCTTTCAGTGGACTCACCACCCGCAGGAAGGTTCGGGGGGTTGATACGGTGCACTGTGACTTGGGTGGAGACTGCTGCCCTCGCGACCCGGTAACGGATAAGCGGATGAAAATGGATGGATGGATGGATTATGATATTTTGCTGTAAGGCAACAAGTCTAACCACTGTTCCACTGTATGGCCCGGTGTGGAGCACTTCAAAGATGATTATCAGACAATGGCAAACTATAATTGTGTTTTTGTTGATAACGAAGGTCACAGTGAGCTACCAAATGACACATGTCAGTTTTTAAATCATGATTTTATAGACGTGTGTTTTTAGAAAAGATAAAGATAGAGTAATGACGTAAAACTGGATGAAAAAAACAAACAAAAAGAAAAAAGAAAACCCCCAAAAAACCAAGGGAGCGACGTCCTGTGTGAAGAGTTTGAAGAAGCAGCTCAGAGGTGCCAGTGTGGGCGTCAGGAACCAGGATGAGAGCAGAGCAGCATCAGCCCTAACAGGTGACTCATACCCACACACTCACATGCACATATACATTATGCATGTGTGTCTCTTATAAAGCAGTCTTCCGCCTCCGACCGCTTGAGAAACAAATTCGGGAAATGAGATAAGACCTTAAACTGATCTCAGTGCGTTTTGCTTTTAAAGAAAAAATAGTTTGAAATCGAAACAAATATGTGTGTATGTGTGTGTGGGGGGGGGCATTTTCTCTCCAAGCTACTGTATTAAATAAACTGCTGAAATGACAGGTGGGGTAACCAGGCATATCCTTTTCACATCTTTGCCAAAACAGTGCCCCAACACCAGGGCCAATTTGATGTGAAAACCAGACAGGAAGCTCTCCTCAGCATCACCTACACACACTGTCTTTGAGCTGTGCAGTGACAAGAGCCACACGTTTGAACTGGAGACACAAATGTAGACACAAAAACACACAGAGACACACACAAAAAAAATAGAGAGGGGACAGTGTCAGCACCTCCCTTCTTCTCCCCCTTCCCCCCCCCCTGTCCCTGTGAGAAGCAGACAGTGATTTATCAGTGGCTTTTCATTATCCAGGGAAGGTCATGTCATCCTATCTGGCCCGAGGATGGCAGCTGCTCGTCTGGTCACACACAAAAATACTGACAGCTCTAATGGCGCAGCCCAACACATAAGCAGCTATTCATGTGTGCATGTTGACAGACACACACACACACACACACACACACATTCAGACACCTGTCTGCACCTTGCGTCCTCACAGAATGATAACCCAGATGGCAACCTAGTAACAGCTGTAACCAAAGGAAGAGACGCCGCCTGTTCCTCAGACTTCAGGTTATGCAAAACTGCTGACATGCACCTTTTGTCTTTGTGTGTGTGTGCGTGTGTGTTTGAACCCAGCTGCAGCGGTAACAACAGACTGTATTGAATCAGAAGATCACAGTGGGTCAGTTTGTATTTCCATTTGTGTTTAAATAATGCAGAAAAATCTCACTTCAAACCTAATTCTTTCCTGATCACATCCTACAGCTCACACTCTGACATCGGCCTTGATGCAGATCAGACCATATCATAATCCTGTCCTGTATTTGCCTTCGATTCACATTCCACCTGTGTTAAATGTCCAGTTCCATTAGAATTGCTTAATAATGTGCCGCTAAACGTTTGAGAAGCAAAAAAAGAATATACACAGAGAGAAAAGTGAAAAAAGCATGTTAATAATAAAACCAAAAAAGTAAAAATACATGCACTTCCATCCATTTTCCATTTCAAAATTACACCTGGTAATGGAACACCATTTTGAAAAAGCAAAGACTACAAACCTTAAAGTGCACTTATTTTAGGCTGCAGGAAAATGAACACAGAAGCTCATTATATTTTCAAGAGCAGCAGAAAGTAATGTAAATGTATGTGCTATATGTACAAGCAAAAAAAAAGTTATTGTGTAAATAACAAAGGCGTTTCCATATCCTCTGTCTAAAGCTTTGGGAGACTTGTTTTAACTCAGTGGTTCCCAAACTATTTCTGCAGCACTATTTCCCCTACTGTAGACGGATGTAAATTCCAAGTGAACTTTGTAGTAGTCCACACATTAAACCATGTCTAATTATTTATTTCCACTGATGGGTCACCATCAACCATCACCTTCAACCAGTTGTTGTAACTTTTCCCCTTGCTTCTTCAATCTGAACACTCAAATTTGACAACAACGACTACGTTCCATTAAGAAATTAAAGAACAGGAACTGCAGAGATGAATTACTGAGACATTTTCCACCCGGTTCGAATGCAGATGTGAGATATATTAGAATGAAGGAGTGAAACTGCTGCATGTGCCAGGTGTGCCGCTATCTGGGGCACGGATATAAACAAATAGGTGAATAGGCTTCGGTGGGAGGGGGAACTGTGCGCCTTAATTATTCGGCTGCATCCGCAGGGTATTTGAAAGCAACCAGAGCATTACTCAGCAAATTGACTGTGCTGATTGGATATTCATCATGCTCACAGCAGTTGCAGCCAAGTGAACACAGCCCTGGTCCAAATTACCTCTTTTTGAACCCAGTCATTATTTCAGTGTTTAATAGTAACACTGTTGTTTCAACGCTTGCTGGTTCACATATGCAGTCCATTTCTGCAGCCACACAAAAGTCAAAATGAAAATGGTTATTAGTTTACAATAGCCACACAAAAGTCACACCAAAATGAAAATGGTTATTAGTTTACAAGTGCTATTTAGGCTTTATGATTGTGAACCTTTTTAGATGTTGGTTATTTGCTATTTAGAACTGGGAAATATTCTCAAGGCGACAATGTTGTTATTTAATGTAGTGTGATGTTAATTTGGATTCAAAATTTAAATGCATTTTAATGCATGGCAAACCCTGTATATCCAATAACATCACTGTCAATCATGATTAATCATGATTTTGATTTTGTAAAAGCAATTTTCTGTGAAAAGTTTTAGTCTAACCAGAGAGCTAGTGTTCCTGGAAAGTGACCGTGCAGTTTTGAAGTCGCAGGAAGTCTCCTGAAGCTAATGGTCTTATTGGCCACAGATTTCCTTTAGAATTTAAATCATGACGTGTAAATACGCATGGGGACTAATGCGCTGACATTTTTGAACTGCCAATAAATTTTACAAAAAAATAGCCAAATGTAATGGAATTTCTCAGTGTAGTGACAGAGATATAGCACCACGTCTCTTCATCACTGAGTGTTTGGTGGAGCTCAGGGAGTAGGAAGGTCAAACGCAGCCGTCTGCCTCCTGTGACAAGACAATCGACCACGAGTCGTCCATAATTCCCCGACCAGTCAGTGTCTTGTCCTTTAGCCTGGATAAATGGGTTCAGTCGCAACAGTAAATGAATTAAGCAACAACCAACTATGGTCCCTAGAGGACAGAGGAGGTATTACAATTGAGGTTTATTTTCGTGAGTAATCTCAGTCTCCAAGTAGAAAATATTTTTTATGAAACCGGGCTGTTACTAACTTGCAGCCTCAGCCCTGGACTGTGATGGACTTTAAGAGAGCCAATCAGGTTAATCAAAATTCCCATAAGATGAGCCAGAATGATGAGGAAACAAGGATGCTTTTTAGACAAATGTAAAACAAACAGTGTGACCACACGTTGGAATAAGTGATGAGTATTCTTGCCTGTTTGATCCTTGGTCTTTTTGTGAGGAGTTTGCATCACAAAGTGTGTGAGGTTCTTTTCCAGGTACTCTGACTTTTTTGTGTGTCTTTTTTCTTTATGTGTGACTGAAATTAAATAACAGCAATACTAATAATAATAATAATAATAACAATAACAATAATAATAATAATAAGTGAGTTTCTTCCACAGGTTGAGCTATTTTTGTTTGTCGTTACCGAAGCATAACTTTGACTTTATCTTCTCTTGGTTTCTGGCCGTGTTGAGAGTCTTGTTTTCAGGCGAGCCGAACACTTAAAGGATGCAGAGGCCTTCTGTCAACCAGTAATAAATGCAGTGACTTTACATGGCTCTGGTTGTATCAGAAAGGCCCACCAGCATCTAGCATTTGGTGACATTCTCCTGATGAACCCCTCACAGTCCAGACGCTATATGTCACAACAGGAGTAGGACTCCCGTCACTCCCCGGAATCACCTTGTCGACAAGACATTTCTCCGCGTCCTCAGACACACTGATGCATTCAATTTATTCATGGGAAAGGAGAGAAGATAATGGTAGTACGGAATGTGTATGAGCACGAGAAGGTGGAGGGCTGTTTGCGAAACGGACACACAGGGAAAGTGTGGGAGGAGCAGTGGAGGTGCCAGGGTGATGGATGAGAGGGAAGCTCCTCTGCTCAGCAGAGTTTGGAGAGGAGACTTTAATGAGACTGTGGATAACGTCCTCAGGACGGAAGCTTCTGTGTTTAGTGCACATGACGAAAACTGTGATGTCACAATGGAAGACTCACGTTCTTCATCAGGCTATAATTAGCTGATAATAGAAAAAAAACAACAACAAAAAAACAACATAAACTATAGCCAGAAAAAAAGACAATGTCAGAGTGACTTTCTGTTTTAGCTTCATCAGGAAAAGGATTCTGTTCCAATCAGCAAACACCGCAGATAGATCCTGATCTCATTAGTTCTATAAGCACCTTATTGCCTCTGGCCATCATCATCACACACACACACACACACACACCCACACACAGGCTGTTTTCAGTGTTATCGGAGCACTTCACATACATGAAAAAAAATGTAAAGGCATAACGCTGACTAAAGTCACTATTTATTTTTATTTTCTGATTCTAATTAGTTTGTGGAAAACCGAACAAGACATAAAAAGGGCTGGATAAAAAAAAGAGATGATTAAATCCGTATTATCCGCTGTCTTCACCTCCCGCAGTCGTTTTCCACTGACACAAAGCGGGGAAGGAAATAGCAACACTGCGTGTATAATAATTAGCAACTTCAAACCTGTACCTTGGTAACTGTAGAGATCTCCCACGCTGTTCTGGCGTGTGATATGCTGCCAGTAGGCGCTGCGTGGCAGGGAGATGGACTTGGTTAATGTCTCTCTGGAGTGGATCTGAAAAGAAGAAACGAAAGACAAACTTTGTGTCTCTCACTTCCTGCTGTCCCTCGGTTGAATTATGTTTATATGGCAATAAAAAACAAAATCGCATTACAGAATAAAAATTGTCCTTATATCACACTGTGTTATATAACACAAACGTTGATTTGCATGTTGGGCAAGTGAGGTGTGATTTTGTCTACATTCAAAGACTCGGCTGTTGAGCGAATGAAATGATTGAAATGTAAAAAAAAATGTCAATATTTTACTGAGCAGCTTACCAACACGATTTTGCAATCATTCTGCGAAACCCGGGTGGAGTGAGTTTTGTTTGGCTTTCCCTGTGATTTATAAAGCTGAAGATAAATGCAGCATTTGGAAAAGTTCCAAAATGGTGGGATCCAGAAGCAAGGCCATATGGTCAAGGCTCATCAAACCCTGGGCAGGTCTACATAAATAAAGAATAAAAATGATAGCAGGGGGAGGAAGGAAGGAAGAAAGGAAGAAAGGAAGGGAAGAAAAGGATGGAGGGGTGTTGTGCTGGAGGCAGGGGGCACCAACCGAGGGTGGAGGCGGCCAGAAGGCTTCCTGAACAAGGCATAATTTAAAAAAAAAAAAAAAAAAACTCCAGAAGATTGTGTAAATTTTGGTCCTGGTGTGTGTGTGTACGTGTGTGTGTATTTTACTCGTCATATAACTTCAACTGTTTCTGGCCTGTTGTATCTTAAAGCACTATGTAAAACAGACACACAATAAATAACCATGCCTAGATGGCGCCGCATGTTTTGCACTCATTGCAGGCTGTTAGTCACACTGACAGCCCAAAATAAAAGGCTGCTGTGGAAAATATGATAAAGAATGAAAAATGAAAAGTCTACCTGGGAGCTCTTCTCCATCTCCTCCATCATCCTCTCATGCTGCTGGGCGATGGCCAGCGTTGCCGAGTGGACCCGCTGGTAGATCATCTCCCCCTCCCGCGTCTGGAACGTGAACAAACCCTCTCCTGTGTCACACATCCTGCTCCAGGAACACACACACAGAGACACAGAGAATTATACACACTTTGATCTTGCTCACTTTTTGGATTAGATTGCTGATTTACAAATATGTGTGGTTGAACGTGCAGTTACAGAGACAGATTGATGCGGTGCAGGATGAAAAAAAAACCCAAACTCATTCACAGATGCACCTGTCACAGCGGAGCCTGAAGGACTGTGAGATGATCTGCTTTCTCAAAGCATCTTTGATCAAGTTCTCGTCAGCACGCGTCCAAACACTCCAGAAAGAAAACATCGGTGCAAAAACCCACCTTCCAGACTCGAACGTGAACCAGGTAGAGTCTCGACCGTATCGGCGCAGAGAGCTGAGGGGCCACATGACCAGCTTGAGGCGAGCGTTGTGAATGTCCCACAGGTAGATGTTTTCATGGGTGATCTGCATGGTGCACTCTCCGTAGATATCCAGGTTAGGGGTGGGCATTAGGTAGACGTTGAAACGCTCTGGAAATATTGAATAAAACACCTCAATCAAATTCTGCCTGCTGGGAATTGAACCCCCGACCTTCTGACTTGATGAAAACCTCCTTAAGGATTTAAGTCACTGACTTTTAAGCTCAGATTGTTTCATTTTATTCAAAGAAAAATCATTATTCTAGGTGCTAGTCTTTTCAGATTGAAGCAGAATTTCACATTTTTTACTTCGTTTAAACCTTACAACAACCTTCACATGGTTGAAAGTTGACCCATAAGGTGTGAACTCTTTAAGTGTCAATTAATGACTACTATTCACTTTGCTCCATGGATCAGAGTGGGTGTGAGCGGTCGTCCAGTGAGCCGGACCAAGATCATTCTCTTTAATTTAACTTTGTGCGACAGACAATGAGGGAGGAAGTGAGAGAGAAGGGAGAACGACTTCACCCTGATCTAAATGAGCTCCCGCTAATTAGACTTAATGATTCAAAATACGCCACGTGTCTGCTGAAGATAGAAATTGGAAATGTCATTGTCTGGCATATTTTTAGAGACAGTGAAAATGAACTCTAATCTACAGTATTTATCGGCCCCAATCCTTCAGTCAGGGCCACTCTCTGAAAAGAACAGTTTTCTCAAGGCTAAAAGAGAATTTAAAGGTAGCCTGTTGTTTCAATTCACTCAGGTTTAGGTTCCACAAATATATTCTGTGTCAAACACCCTCTAATAAAACAAGTTATTTTAAAGACCATAATTCCACTTTACCTTCTCCCCAGATAAAACCTGGACTCAGCGACAGCACATATTTTCCAGTAACTCGCCCCGTACAACTTTAAACTGCTTTTTTTTTTTTTCATTTTCCTTCACAAGTTCACAAATTACCGCGAATGAGCTCCGGTGTGACGGCTGTGCCCCGTTGTCTCCTTTCCATTTCCATTTCCTGTGAGTGGAATATGTGGGGAAGCACATTTATTTCACGTGGCCTTAGGAGCCATAATCTCATCCATCTCTGTGACAACCTTCATTATGAGGGAAGCCAGTGATGCACAGCACTTCTCATTAGGCCTGGAACAGAGCCCCGGCCACAGCCTGTGACCTGTGCTCTAACTCACACACACACATATCAAACACACGCACGCGCAGGTTTCCTTCAACTGGCACGTGCACACGTTTAATTGTTCCTCTGAACAAACGTGTGCAAATGTTACCAAATGTTAGGGACCGTGGCTCAGTTATTGACAGGCAACGGCCCCTATTAGCTGGGCCTAATTGGACAGTGACTGCTCTGCTCCCCGGTCCTCTGAGAGCTCAGCTGCATTAACACATATGGGACTGGACTGCAATCACTAACTGTTTGATGGCAGGCACAGAGAACGAGATTGACCCTGAATGGCTGTCTTTGTTAGCAGGGACTAATTGGGCACTCACCGTTCTGCTCCTGCTGCACCCCCGCTGCTAACAGGTCTGGCTCTCCCAGGCTGATGTCGTTGAGACGGCTGCCCAGGCACTCCATGCACAGCAACTTGCACCACTCCTCTGCATCCAGCTCTGCACATAACCATACATCAAAAGTAGTGTTAATGCATGTCCACACACACACTTTATAAAACACAAATTATACTCCTACAACCGTCCGGCCTGTAGCCTGTTTACACACGTGTGCACGTACACATATGTCATGATATAAATTTGGAAAACAAAATACTGCAGATTAAAAGAGGCAGCGAGTTCAGCAACAGCCAATGATGAATGGATGCTCTCCCCTCTCGCTCGCAGTGACCCGACCCTCCTACAATATATATAAAGGTAGCCGGTGTAGTCCGACAATGTACGTCCGGTCACGAGTGAAAGCAGTGATTATTACAGTATTGTAATCAATAAGCTATTCACCAAATAGAAAGAAAGGCTTAGCTTTTAGGTCAAGCAGATGGTTTTAAATGCTACGTTAATCACTTCCCAAATGGTGGAAGATTAAACAGATTCTTACATTAAATCTGAGCTAATTAGCACAGGCTAGTGAATTATACCACAAAAAGTAAGACATCGAGCTTCATTTATTTTTCCAACACCATGTTAGCTCACAAGTATGCATCCTTACAGCAGGGTTTGACTTTTTTTCTTTTTTTTTAATTCAAACCCAGCTTCATTTGCATGAAATTATTAATATATGCATGTTCCTGGAGTTTACCCTTAGGAATTTCATGCAGTGAGATGGCAGCAGTTAACCTAAAATATACTGTCACCAATTAGCAGCCAGTCAAGCCTACAGACAGACGTCTGGCTTGATTTTTTTGTTGTTATTTTAGAGTGTAGGATTTAGCATGTTTACATATCCTTCCCTTCAACACGATCATCCACACGTGGGAGAACATATGGTGGCCTTCAGTGATCATTAAAACACATGAGGTGCTGTAGCAGAGACGGTTTCCTGAATTAAATTTCAAAATTCAAAATTCAAATTTATATGTTTTTAGGTGGCTGCAATGCCGTAAAAGTATCAATTAAATACATAGTGTGGTGTAATTTTACCTGTTTCTTATGCAGTGTTTTTAACTATGAACCAAATGAGAAGACGGGATGTAAAATAAGGCTAAATGAGACCCAACTTTGCAGCAAATTAATACAAAACTTATTGGAAACCTGTTGACTCTTTGTTGTCAAAAAAACTCAGCCATTACATAACAGATTTACATAACAAACCTCAAGCTAAACTGGGAGCTGAAGATATATTTGTAGACATCATTTTTAGAAAAACACAGAACAGAACAGTACAGTACGTCAATGTTGTGCCCACTTTCTTTCAAATTATATGCTCTAATCTGGTACCTGAAATCAGCCTTTTCAAGTGTTACTGCTGTTTGTAGTTTCAAGTCTGTACTAAAAGTAATATCCTACTGAATCAAATCACTGGTACTGTGGGGAATGAAATGTGGCTTCGGACGGGGCTCAATGTTTTCTGGGAAAATAAATGTTCATCCAGTGTCAACATGTCCATTAAGTAAAACCACAGAGCAGATTATCACAGGATTATTACACCGTAATACATGTGTGTGGAAAAGAAAATTGGATAAAGACACAGAAACAGGAACAGTGAATTGTTTTGGTAGTGTGTAAATCCTGCAGGTGTTTCTATAACTTTATCGCACTATATATGTAGCATTGGTTCCCAAAGTGGGAGGTTGGCCCCCTTCGGGGGCGCTGAGGGACTGCAGGGGTTGGCAGCAGGTCAAATTAATTTAAATACTTCATATTTTTTCAAATTGTGCCACAAGGGGAAATTTATAATTTTTTATTGGTGAGAATATTTATTTTTAGTAATCACAGTGATTTAATTAATAATCACTGGAGTTTTTAGGCAGTAGCTGTGAACTTCTCGACCTGAGGAGGAGGTGGGGGTGGGCTACAGCATTAATCTGCACTTCCCTACAATTTAGTAAATAAGGGTTTTTTTGGGGGCGGGGGGGGGATTGGGTTATATCTCATCATAAATCATCGCTGCCTCTATTTAAGGAAGCCGTTTGCATTTGAGAACAGCTTTGTGTGGAAACTTGTATCCACCACTCATGGCAGCTGGCTCTGTGAGGAGGAGGGAGAGCATCCACTCAAAGACTGAGTCAAATTCAAATCTGCAAGTCTGTTTTGCCGTCTGTTGTTTGGGAATGCAATTTTCTTTCCGGTTAAATAAGGAGCAAAAAATAAATAAATAAGAGAAATAGAATTTACAGTGCTGATGGTTTCCCGATTGTCTTATGTGAGGTCTCGTTGAGAGTTAGAGCGGAAGGAAACGAGGCAAATGCCAGCGTTGTTTATCTTTCAGAAGCCCCTTAACTCCAAGCCCTGATGGAATTCTGGGATATGTACCCAGACTCGGGGATGTGTGCATAAAGATGCAGAGTGTGGGAACTAGGTGCGGCCGGTGTGTGGGAAAGTCTGGGGTGTTTATTATTCAAAAATCAACATATGTCTGTGTAACGTGTGAAGTGAAGGTGCCCTGGCTGCGTTCACCTCGACCTGGCTTCTGTAATCGCTGAAAAAGCAAGACAGCCTGTATGGCAGATCAACTCCAGTGTCCAGTGGGACGGATCTGCAAAACTTTGAAAGGTGAAAGAAAGGTCTGCTCCTGGCCGAAGCATTTCATTCACAAACACACAACAAAAAACACACACACACACACACTGACAGCAGCTGTTTTCTCCGGCTCCCTCTCTCTCCATTCTGCTTTTCTCGTTCACTTCACGCGGTCTTTAAGTGCCTCCTAACTCCCACACTTTTAAGGCCAATGAGTGGAAAATTGACTGAGCAAACACTTGATCAGCAGTAATGCAGCTTCACTGCTCTGTGTGCCACACATGAGGAAGTTTGGTAAAAGAATGTCTCTGTCGCTTTGGAGGTGTATGTATGTATGTATGGTGTGTGTGTGTGTGTATGTCCGTGTCTGTGTGTGTGTTTTTGGGGAGAACAAAGATGCATTTCATGTTTGCAAGACTGCGGAGGAAGAAATATGTGAGAATCACAAGACTCTCAGAAGACAGTGTTTTTCTCCCCGAATGAGGTTTCGGCGCAGATTTATTTCTTTTTTTAAAGAAAAACACAAAACCTTCCTGGGTAAAAAATAGAACTACAGAGGATGAATGGAACTTCTGGATTTGGATAGAACTTTGTGAAATACGTCTATATTTACTTAACTTCTGAATAGAAGTAAAGGTGTATTTGTGTCACTCTTTGATAGACTGATGACAGTTTTGCGAAGATTAA
>NC_024309.1:4537696-4592874 GCF_000523025.1 Cynoglossus semilaevis | reverse complement strand
CCTAAAAAACGCTTTTCTTCGTGTTTCTTTCTTGTCCATAGTCATAGTCCTGCCTGGCCTTTGACCAACAACCACATTAAACTTATCTAGCACCTACTGGTATAAATTAGAACCACACATCTCTTTATAATGGAGTCCCATACTGTACCTGAATCACAGGAAAATGTTTTGGACGTGTCATCACAGAAGACAATGGCCACAGCGTGTTTTTTTGTCTCCCTGGGCATACGGGTGACGTTCTTGATGTTGTGGAGCTCAGTGATCTACAGGGGGAAGGAGGGAGAGGAGAAAGTTACATGAAGGAAACAGTCTGGGGTACTGTAAATGAGAACTTGTAAGTGAAGTCAGAGGTTCAGTATTCACAGCTTATTTTTAATCTTTGGCCTTGAAACCTGGTGACAAACGGTTGGAAGTCTCTGATACTAACTTTAAGAACGCTTTATCAACCTTGGTCCAACCCTGTCCTGTGGTCAGTGGCCCTGCTGGTCCTGCTGGTCTTTGCCTCCTACTCACTCTTTTTAGTTTTTCTGCAGTCGTTATTTTGTCTGCACCACCTACTCCTCGTCCAAACGGTCTCTGCTGCTTCTGTGATTCACCTTCTATTTTCTGTTGATTCCATGGACTTCTGTTCTACCTGACCTAACCTTTGTGGTTCAATTGTAAACACCGTAATTGTACATATAAAACATTAAACATCGTAAAGAAAACGACCATATAAATGGACCTTTCAACATGCACCAGATTGTGTGCAGCGTGTCCTCACTTTCCTGCAGCCTGGTCCCGCTTCAGTGTATTCTGTTACATTTACTATAAATTTTAAAGCCCTTTATAAATGCATGTGACCTCACTCTGATTCCACTCCCACTGTGTGTCCACTGTTGTGAGAGTAACTTCTTGAAAACTGCTCTGCGGTCAATAGGGAGATGTGCAATCAAAAGCATCTGAATGGCTTTACCAGCAGATTGATCGTGAATGGAAAGAAAGAAGATTGTGTTTAATTGAATATCGCCTGCATTTACAGACCGTTTTTCCCCCAACAGAATCCTCTCTGCTCCCTCTGCCTGAGAGATAAGGCCCATTACATTATTGTGGTCCGTTGTGTACAAACCCCAGGCCCTTTGCCAGCCCGTTGGGAATGAATTAGCTGGGCTCAGTGCCCGTACTGTAAAGCCTGACTGTTAAAGGTTAAAAGACAAGCCCTAATAACGACCGCAACATATGTGGATAGCAGGTCTCCATCCCATATAATGTCAGGAGTTTTTCTCCTTATTGGCTGCTCCGCATTCACAATTTAGTCAAATATATTCACCGGCAAAACAATGTCGCAAAACAGAGGCATAAAGAGAGAGGAAGCTTTGAATATGGAGGGATTTAAGATGTTTTTTTCATCTGTTGTTTATTATTCCCCTCAAAGATCGTACTTAAATATTTATATGATATGAGGTGTTTCTTTTCTCTCATGAGAGATAAAGTATTTATTCGTCCTCAGGCGAGCTATTCATTCATATAACTGTCACAACTGACACAAAGTAAGCATCAAATGTAGGAGTTGTTCAGCTGTGTTTCTTAGTCCCTTTGTATTGTTTATGTGTGTGTGTTTCCAGCCTACTGCATTTGTGTGTAAACACCAGTGATATATTTTTCTTCCCTTTTCTTCTCTCATATTACACAAAACAGTCTCACTTTCCTTCTTTGTTAATGCCACATTTTAAAGCACCTCTGTGAACAGTGTAACAAAGGCCTCTGTGATGACAAGAATGTTTTCCACTTTGTGAGTGTGAGTATAAATAATGGCTGTTAACACAATATAAAGAGGTTTGTTTTACTGAAGATTGACTTTGTGGCTGAACTGGCTTTCATTGCTGCAAATTGAAAAATACGGCAAAACTGAAAAATCAAATACGACGGTAGACATTTGTGCTACACAGAAACCAAAGAAATGTTCAAACCTCAACATGCTAGGATGAACTAAACACACACTACAACACAATTTACATTGAATGAACAAAACACCTTAGCCTTAGCCTAGGAAGCTCCAACCACCGGGTAGGGGACCAAAACCAGGCCATGAGTCGGTTACACGGAAAGAATAAACAAATTGAATATAAAAATAAATATTTTTTTAAATTATTTACGTTAATCTGCATTGTATAAATAATGTAGAGGTAAAACGTAACATCATCTTTAAATAGGCTTATATTAACCTACAAAAATGAACCTACAAACACTTGCTAAAGCTAACTAGTCAGTGACGAAACATAATTGCTGTTAACAGCAGATATAAAGCAGGATTAGAATTTTTAGTTAGAGGAAATGATGTTTACACACTACCCAGTTACTACGACATTTACAACCAATGTCAAAGAATAACAGTCACACATTAACTTATTAACTAGTATTATTTAATTGAGGCTCTTTACTCCTTTGAACCGTACACCAGTTCAGCCTATTTCATCCCAAAGCAGTGCAGCGTGAATGAAGCCCTCAGACAAAACCTTTCTTGATCTTGTGGCAACGTATTACCAAATGCACTGATGCATGTGTGCACTCATTGCTCACTCCAGTCCTGGGTGTAAGATGCCCCTGGGAGAGGGGGCCAGAGCCACACGGGATAGCCCCTGCAGGGGGATACTTCATTCACAATTCATGTCTGGTACAGTGCAGCAGCAGGGGATACCAATAAAGTGGATTAGAAGTTAAAACATCTATCGCTCCGATCTCTGAGGTCAAAAAGCATGAACTCAACTGCTCAGGGAAATTGAGAACTTTTTCATTAGCTGTAGTAGAATGTGTTTTATCAGGTATCAAATTAGCTTTCCCTTAATACACCTGTCGTCCGGATCTCCCGTTATCATCTAGTTTTATTCGCTCTATGGTCCTCACTATTGTAACTGTAATAGTGAGTGAAATAGTAGTAGAATCAAAGACTTTATTACCAATTATTATTTTAAGACTACCTTAAGAAAAGAGGAGGACTTATACTTTACTCTCGTGTCGAGGTACAATAAAAAAAGGTACCATCATTTCTTGAGCAGGATTCTCAGACTAATTTTAACCCAGGGACACATCAGCATTATGGTCCCCCATGAATGGTAACAACCACCGGATTAAAAAAACCCTCCTTAGTTACTGTCCGTCAGGGGGAAGGACAGAAAGAAGAAGCTAATCTGACTTGCTGATTTACCCTGAGAAAAATCATCTCTGCTGTTTTCAATTTATAACCCCCAACTGCCGAGATCATAATGAACAGTATTTCTATGCACATGACTTTTGTTCATAATATAAAGAGTCAATTCAGGTTTTGCCTTTAAATTTAAATGTGAACTGAACCAGATGAAAAATGAAAAGGTGGGACCAACTTGTATCAGGTGTGCACCAGCGAAGCAGAATATTAGGTGTTAATGCACCCTGATTCTTGTAACAAGTACTGCATTTTAATGTAATATACTTTCTTCAGGATCATGTCACAACAGTACGGGAACATTTTTCATTTCACATTAAGTAACGGTAATGAATATGTGCGGGACATTTAATAGGAAATTATCATCAGAGACCTGAGACGGAGTTTCACGAGAGGAGAGGAAGGTTGAAGTGTTTCTTTACGAGACAAACCCAGGAGATATTGAGTTCTAATATAATGACAATGTAAATAATACATGCTGCATCATCTTGACTCATCACGGCAGCATAAGAGCCATTTAGTTAGTGTTAAAAATGTGGATAAAGAAAATAACATGCACAGATTGCCACAAAAAACATGGTAATCAATGAACTGTCCTGATGGGAAACGAATCCAAATGAATCGTCTTTATACGAGGTGAATGATTTTCATAGTTATGTAAGGGTGAGTCATGTCTGTTTACCTTGTGGAGGCTCCTGAAGTAGGCTGCCTTCTCATCGGGGTACTTCTCTAACCGACGAGGTCCTTTGCTGGAGGCTTTCTTGAAAACCAGCCAACACCTCCGGAAAATCTGACAACAGAGAATGATAGCAACCCTGTTACAGACACAGTTCCCCTGAAGCCAAAAAAAGAGAACTAAATTCTGAGGAAAACACAGCAATATCAAATACAGGTTCCTGAATAACCAGAAAAACAGTCATGTCGATCCCGCATCGAGCATTTTTCAAAAGTAAAAAACATGAAATTTATTGTAATTTTCCCGACCTGTGTTTCTGAATATCATTAACAAATTGTTATCGTACAAGTTACCACCAAATGTGTCTATTTATTTGAAAGGCTATGCAGCACACAGGACTTCACACTCTTGGCCACAGAGTGCAGACACACACACCGTCTCCAGATACCTCTCTTCCTTTACTGTGCACAAAATGATTGTATCGATTGTATTGACTGTAGTGCCGTCTGGTCTATTCACCAGACAACAGAGAATATGGTGTAACACACATCTTCAAGGTCATGTAGGAAACGAGAGCCTAACCAAACATACTTTACTTCAATCTTGCATTATTATTATTATAGTTATCCCTCGATAATTATTCAATAATTTCCTTATTTGGACAGCGGGTCCACCATTTTCTGCCGTTCAAGTCATTCATAATACATCAAGGACAATTTTGGAAAGGACAGATTCGCAAAGACATTCTCTCTTTTTTGGGGGGGAGTCTGTGTTAAGATGAAACAGAATGGACAACACAGAGAGAAGAGCACAGCTGAGAGGCAGTCCAAGTGCGATGAATGATGCCTTATGAATCCCACGTTGTTGGCCATCTTTAATATCAGGACCCCTCTATTTCTTGGCGAAGACAGCAGCTATCACTCTGCCTGATGTACGATTGCCTTGGG
Source organism: Cynoglossus semilaevis (assembly GCF_000523025.1). Taxonomy (NCBI): domain Eukaryota; kingdom Metazoa; phylum Chordata; class Actinopteri; order Pleuronectiformes; family Cynoglossidae; genus Cynoglossus; species Cynoglossus semilaevis. Next base: position 4,588,070 of record NC_024309.1, on the reverse strand, counting down.
CCGTATGCTTGTGTTGGGAACCGTGGATATACGATTAATTTGTTTACCCAGCTGCTGTGCCTCATAAAAGGCCCACTGAGTTGAACTCGGCACTTTGCGGTAATTGACTAAAGCGGATCCCTCGCTCCTTATCGGCCCGCCTTGATGGGCCTCAGTTCTAGTTAAGTGTTGCCCAGGAACATTATAAATAACAAACAAAAAGAGAAAAAGTGTGCTGCACACTCTTAAATGCGCTGTGGACTCTCCACTACGATTTCGGTGAAACACTTTAGACAAGTCAGGAAGATTGGGGAGGAATGGGACAAAGTTTGTCCCAGAACATGGGGGACAGATAGGAATCACATGTGACACCAGCCATTAGTACATTACTTTCTTTAAGACAGCGAAATCAAAGCTGCTCGTGGTTCGGCTTTTTACAAGATTGTGTGAAAGCCGCCCGCCTGCTGCACACAAACTAAATCGCCACAGGAGCTCAGATTAAGTAATTACGCCAGCACAAAAGCCCACTCGCTGACATAGATTGTACATGGGTGGCTATGAATGGGTGGGGCTTAATGTGGCTGCTACCAGATCGTCACTCTCTTGTCAGCACGGTTCCATTCTTAGACTGGTTCTGGTTAAGAGTTCAACTCCAAATGTAATCACACAGGTATAAATAACTTACACAAATGAATGACACGTATGAAAAATAATACCTCATGAATAATGAAAGATACAAACAAACATGATTTTTGGCTTGTTTGCCTAGGCTGAAGTGGCAGCTCTGTGGCCAGAAATGACAACAATGTCTGTGTCTCGGGCTGTGATTGCTGCAGTGGGTAGAGGCTGATCAGACAACTGTTTACACAGCCTTTGTAATTCTGATTGCCTCTGCAATTCATCAACAATGTGACATGATTGTCTGAATTTTCTAGTGCTGTGTAATATCGGCCTTGAATCTACAATTTTCATCATGTTTACGCAAGTCACGTCCGCCCAGGCGCCCCAACGACATAAAACCCACACATTTAAAAGATGCAGGTAAGTGGACGGACAGTTAAGTACTGCGACGGTACTATAAATAAATAGGCAGATACAACCTACCACTCCATGCAGGTTTTTTTTGTTTACCTTTTGTATTTCATGCAATGAATTATATGACAACTTGTTTGAATGTGACTACAGTATCTCCTGGTTCTGTCGTGGCTGCTTCTTGCTTTGGTACAGTACATATGTAATAATTGGCCACCAGACATCTATTTTCAGGATTTTGTAGAGATTAACAAATCTTTTGTGACATTGTTTTTTGGAGGCACGGAGCTCTATATCAGCAAAGCAAATTATTTTTAATTTTTTTTAAACATGTGCTTTTTCAGGAAAATTGTACTAGTATTGTATTACTATTAGTACGGTTTTACTTTCAATGAGAATTCCTTAGTTGACTATAGGAGATGGTGTGTTTCCCCATTTGCCTCTGTGTCTGTGCATGTGTAATGTGATGCAGGTGTGCATGGCTGATTGGCAAAGTGGTTCAGGTGTGTGCTCTAAGCTGATTGGTTCTCTCGCCAATGGTCTCTGAATAAAAGGCTGGATTCCAGCAGTTGCTGGTTATTTGTCAGGGGTTTGGTGTGGGTTGTGTTTAGCTGTATATGTTGTTGCTGCTGCTGTTGTTGCTGTTCATGCAGGCTACTAGGCATTCTATGCTTTTTCCACATCATCTAGCAAAATGATATATATATATATATATGTGTGTGTGTGTGTGTGTGTTGTCATCTGGTGCCGCAAAGTCATCTCTGTTCAACCAACTTCTCATACTTAATGAGCACACATGGAACCTTATCTGTAGGGATATAAGTAGGATGGAGTTGAATTCTCTTGGTTTCTAATAGAAATGTTTCATTCACAAAGGCTGGTGAATCAGTTTCAGTCACGTCATTGTGCCCTCAGGCTTACTCTACCATATGCTCACATGCGAAACAAACCGTTATGTTGATTCTTTTATGTCTTCTGCTGCAAGGCTTCAAAACAAGCCTCCCTTTTGAAAATGTGTGTCACTCCAGTATATGTGAATTCTGTTATGGTCGAGGTCACTGGAGCTGTCGTAACCCACTGATCATCACATTCATCCAAACAACAACACACATGATGTCTTGCTGCTACTTCTACAAAGAAAAATGTTTGTTGTTAGCTTGTTTACAAAGATGAAACACTATAAATCTTTGAAACTCAAAGGTTCTCTGGGTAACATTCAATAAAATATGCAATACTAAGACTTTAGCTGACAATTCTCTAAAAGTTAAATATTGCATTTATATGGATAACATGTAATGCAACAAAAACTTGTTTTACTGTGGCTGTACCTGAGTATTATTTTCATATTTTTGAAATATATTTTCTGTACATGAATCACTTATTTTGGGTGTGCAAATTTTCAATCTTCCCAAAAACATCAAATGTTGATTACTTATTGTCTAATTTCTGTGTGAAAACCAAAAGAGAGTCTAAAAATTATAGGGACACTGGTTGATTGCTAAGTGATTGGAATTGGCTGGTTTGGACCGTGACTGGTTCTAACTGGACATCAGCTGGTTAAACATGCGTTTTGCTTTTTTGTAGATGATGTGAGGGGACAAGACAAAATGAACAAAGACGTATCACACAACCCATACTGTTAAGGATTCAAAGCTCTCAGCCGAGCTCTGAAATCACCACTGAAGGGTCTGTGAAGTGGAACATCATAAGACAATATTTGAATTCCAAAGAGTGGGAACATAATAATAGTCAGAAAATTGGTTTTCACCTTCAATTCTATTCAAACCGCCTGACCTTGAGCAAATTTGCAATTCCGAGTGCAGGGAAACGTCGGCATGATAAAAAGACGTTCCGACGGTACAGTGGTGTAGGTGGCTCCAGAGGATGTAAGAAATCTACTTTTGATTCCACCTCCGACACAACAAAATGTGAGGTTGAATCTATTCTGAAAACATCAAATTAGATATGAATAAGATTCTTTTTCAGCCGTTCTGAAGTGCATCTCTCAACAACAACAACAACAAAAAAGACCATCCACAAATAGCGATTCAGTGAGGGGGAAAAAATGGCACCAGTGGTGGGATGCAATGAACTGGAGAGAACATTTCAAGGGCAATCTCTTCTCTTTTAGGGAGGTCTGTCTGTGGTGAGGAAAACACTTCAGGAGGCACTTGGCGAGGTGAAGCTAGTTTATCAACACTAGTTCTACCAGAACAACCGCACTGAGCCAGTCGTACACAGACAGGAGGGAGGGGGATTACAGCCAGAGTGGGATCACAGACAGCCAGATGGAAGCAGAATATTCCAGTGTTTTCAAAATGAAACAGAAAAACAAACACATCTGGATATGCATTAATTAATCTGACCTGATAAAGTAGTCAGATTTAAAGTAAACCATTGCCTCCAAAGTTCCTTTTATTTAATAACCAATAAAAGGGCAATTTTAGCCAAATTCACAATACACTACTCCTGTGGTTCCAAAAGTGGGGGGCAGGTCCCTTCAGGTATCAGAACTGTAGCAGTGGGCGTGCAACAAGAGCAAATGAATTCCAATTTTACTGCTGCGTAATTATGGTACTGTGAGGTGTGTCTGTCTCCCAGTTCCTCCTGTGTTAAAGGAGTAATCAGTGTCATCACACTCCGCTGTGTCTCTGTCATTAGTCTCACTAGTGTCATCTGGTGCCCTGTGTATATACACCTCTCTCCCTCACTGTCTTTATTGGATCAGTGTGCGATGTTCTTTGTGGCGAATGTTCCTGCGTGTCTTGTTCCCGTGTGCCCCTGTTTCTGCGTTACTTGTTCCAAGCAATTTTGTTAGTTTGGATTTTGCAAATGAACTTTCTGCAACTTGAAAAAAGTCTCCCGTGTGCTGCATTTGGGCCCTGCTTGCTTCCTCTCATAGCATTACCTATGATCTGACCTCAGCTAGACCCAGGGTACTGAGATGAACTCGCAGCTCTGGTAAACACCAGAGAACTGAAAATGAAGGATGTTTGTATGACACTTTGCAGCAGGGCCACAGCTTGGCATCCCGAGCAACAGTAGCCATTCCGAGTGCACACACCCGGCTGGAGCCGCAAGTACCTTGTAGGCTAGCACAGTAATAATAATAACAATACATTTCATTTCATAGGCGCCTATGTGATGCGGGCAGCTGTGGGTGCCTATTTAGGCTGATTAAAGAATAGACGTGCCACCGGGTTATGGACCATCTGTAAGGGTTTTGTTGCACAGGCTGGGAGGCCTGCTAGAGGGGCAATGCAGTAGTGAAGGCCATGACCATGATCTGTACTAGGAGCTGGGGTAGCCTGTAGGGTCGGTTCAGTGCAGTGCCGTGTTTTGAAGCAAGATTGGTTGGAGTCAAGGAGGTTGTTTTGACAAAGACATTCTCTTACTATTTTGAAGACCGTCCTTTCAATGATCTTGGGAAGGAATGGGAAGAGTGAGACCGGCCGATAGTACTTTTTTTTTTAAGTGCCGACGTAACCCGAGTCTGTTTGAACACAGTAGAAAATTATCCTGATTTTAGTGAAGCGTTAATCGCATCTGATTGCTGCTGTGACAGTAGGGGCTACAAGAGGTAGGATGGAATGGGGTCTAGTACTTTGGATACTTTGCTCTCCGTGAGAGTAGTAAATAAAGAAAATGATACAGTTGGGCTTCTGTTTTCTGTTGAGCTAGTAGTAGTAGCAGCTTCAATTGGAGAGGGATGTGACCCTGCAGTAACCTTTCTAATTCCCAGTCTAATCTGTACAACAGATTCTGCACAGGTAACCAGCTCAAGGGCAAAGTTCCTTTTTGTCTTTCTTTGTCTTCTTCCAACTAGCTAACAATGTTTTGCAGAATTTCCTTTCACCTTTTGTGTTGACTAAAAGTTTAGTAGTAGACTCAATTATTTTCTGCAAAAAGAACAACTTTAAGTTCAGGAAGGTTCTAGAGTTCTGAAGGCATGTAAAAGATGAGTGATGTTACACTGAGATGTCGGGTGGAAAAATTCTGAAACCGTATTAGTCCATGTAATGAACCAGTCTAACATCAACCACAGCCTCCATTTATTTGCCACAGTTATAAGTTTGGGGAATTATTGAAAAGCTGTCGCACCGCTCAGACTAATGTCCTTTAGTCCAACCATTGGCAAAACCACTTGTTATGCGAGTTAGCTCACGAAAAAGCTAAACCTGGGAACATTACTTCTAATGACAGCCCTCTCTAGGAAAATTACTAAGCACGTAATTTGTAATCTTGAAGAACTTCAGTGCATGTGAATATTAAAAGCAAGCTGTGATAAGTCAGAGGTGTAAATTGATTTTTTTTGCTGATGTTTTTGTCTCCAAAAATGAAAAAGTCAGAAATCCTCTGCAGAAAATCTTATAGATGATTACATAGCGATTGAAGCCACAAAAGCACTTCAATCAAGGTTGTCCTTCAACACTCATGATGACATGATGGTCCAGATTTAACTGCTATGTTCCGTGTCAGCCAGGGGTCCCAAATTAGCCTCCCAGAGGGCCAAATTATTCCAAGCATTTCATGCTGTGGCCAAAGTGTGCATGATAAATGCTTACACACCCACAATCACTAAAAAAATAGACCTAACATACATGCCGGTTTAAATGTGGAGATGCAAACAATAACCTGGCTCAAGTGAGATTCTGGTGTAGGGATGTAAATATCAAAGCTGTGGGGGTAAATTAACAAAGGACAGATTCTTTAGCTGTCTGTTGTACACGGTTCAATCAGGTGATTATTAGTGGACCATAAAGAATAATTATATCAGAAAAATCACCGGTGATGAGTCTGACTGGATTTTAAAATTGTGTCACTACTGCTTTGGTCTGCTGTCCTTTGTCCCTCAAAGCTTCTGTCGCTGGGAGTCCAACAGCTTGTATTTCAGATTTATAATGTAATAACTGAGAAAGTATCAGAGAAAAAAAATACTTTTACTGTCTTTGATTCACTGCCCTGTTCCTTCAGCATATATGTCCCACCAATACTTACGGACACCTCGGTCTGTCACTCCCTCTCCTCCAGGCAAAGAAGCCACAGTGACTTTGAAAAGTACAAACAGCGAGTGACGAATCCTTACATGACCCTGAGAAGGTTGAAAAATGATCAAGACCACCTTCTCAGAATCTAAACCTCTCCTGTTGTGTGTCAAAACATGTTTGCCAATAATCACAATACAATTGTACAACATCCTCGAATTGCAATAATAGAAAAAAAAAGAGTCTAATCAGAGATGTTTATCCACGAAGGCGTGATGACAGATGGAGCAATGGGTCGACACTGGCCAGACATTTGGCTCAGGTGGGTTCTGGCCCTGAGTTTCCAATTTAGACCATCAAGCCTTTTAAGAAATAACAGAGGCATTGTTAGTGACTCAGAGCCTTTCCCGCTTGCAGAATTGCAAAAAGAATTGAATTGACTACCATGAAATATTAATTTTTACTAACTCCACCATAAGGTTGACAGTCCTGGCTCTGAGTTAAATATTTTATCAGCGGCTAAATGCGCTGCCAATAAATGTGCTAAGGTTGTTTGAGGTCGACGGAGGGTTCAATGCTCTGGGTTTTTGTCTTCTGTAGGTCAACAAATTTCATAATAATTTCATAAAAAACTTCTCAACATCTAACACCGTGGCTGTCAGAGTCAATCAATTTAATAAAGTCACGGGGTCAGAAGAACTGGCACCAGTTTATAGTTCACACATTACAACTGGTCAAGTTCAATCCTTCATTTATGCAAGTTTTATAACACTTAATGACTTGAATGTTATTTGTGCTAAATAGTTTTAGCCAAATGTTAGCTATTTAAAAATGGTGGTAACCTTTTAACAACCTTACCTTTTTTTAATAACCTGCTTATTTTGTTGTTAGTTTTTAGTGAAACTGCACTGATCAACCGGCCAATTGGAATCATCGGAAGCAGATGAGTTTATTTAGACCTATTGCACAAGCTTTTATTTGTCAGAAAGTTGGTGCACAGGAACCTATTTATATTTAGTAGCTTGTTCCAGTTACCAGGTAGTTTATTTTGAAAGCTGTTGAACTGAAGACAGAACCTGTGACTGAGTGCAGTTTGTGGGAAATGTTCCATAATTACTTGTTATGAGAATACTTTTTTTTTTTTTTTTTTGCTGAAAACTTCACTTTTTTTACAAGCTGTCAATTTAAAAAGTGGGTTTTGGAAAGTCACACTCTTGAAAAATCCACTATGGGTACTGTATACTGGTACTGTTGTATGTACAGTAAATGTATGCACTGGTATCAGTATACATGTGTTATGAACTAAAGCTTTCTCTACAAGTTGCAAAATGTAGCAAAGCTTTGATATCAAAGAGTTTTATTCTCTAATATTGATGAGTACAACTGGGACAAAGTGTGTTTATTTTCAGAACAGAAGTGAGAAAGTTGGCCATTGATTCAGCTATTAATAAAAATGATGATTCTTTACATTTTATTCTAGTAAACATCTAGGTCCATGTGCTGTTATTCTTAAAACACCTACTATAATTAAAACCAAATATACTTTGTGTTTTTGTCAATTTAATACAAACGTTAGTCTGAAAAGGACACTATATTTTTATAGTGTTCTCCTCAGTGTGTATTTATATGAGGCAGCTTTGATTTTTTTTTAAACCAATCTAAACTTTGTTTAAGGTGCTAATTGGAAAATGTACTCATTGGAAACAAAATGCTAAATTCTGACTGTAACAGTTAAACTTGATAAATATTACAGTGAAATTCACAAGGAGATCTCAGGAGGCTGAAAATAACTTTGAGTTTAAAGTTCCACTATAAGACCAGTACGACTAATGTGGCTGTAGATCCCTTCATAATAAAAACCGCAGAATGAATCACTGTCTTTTTTTTTTTTCTTTTTTTTTAAGAGCAGTCGTGCTCATCAAATCTTCTCCCTCCTTCAGCTCTGCATAAGGTTTAGTGTTCCCCTGGTGATAATGACGCCTGATGGACTATGACAGACCGGCCCTGACTTTATCAGCTCCCAGTGCTGGCAATCAATTTCAGACAGTGGCGGGATCTGCGCTGTGGTGTCCATATTTATAATTTGATTTGTTATCCTGTCAGACGGTTGTTGCAGCAATCATTGCACGCCGATCACTACGCCAACCACGACCCCAGCCTCCGGCTTCTCTGCCTAAATCCTCCAGGGACCGTTCTAACATTTCAACATGTCTCTGCCAAATGTGATGTCTACAAAGGTCTGTCTTAATTGCACTCCTGCCTCCCCTGTCACTCTACTCCCTCGCTTTTGTCTGTTACCTTTGACTTCCCCCACAACTTCATACTCCACAAAATCTTTTCTCCCCTGTCCTGAAATATATTTCCTGGCTTATTTCAAATGTTTGGACATGCCATAATTTTGTAATTCGCCCCTGACTACAGCTGCTGGCAGGGTGGTGAGCCAGCCGCGCCCCAGTTAATCATAGATTACTTTATCTGGGCCATTTCAAATCCTCATGTGTAATGCAGTGCTACCTCAGCAGCACCCCCACACTCCCCCACCCCCCGGCTCTCCGACACATAGACACACATTCCCCTTTTCACTTTCTCTCCAAGCCTGATTTGTCTCTGTCTCTTGCCATTCACCCGCTTTTAAATTTCTCTTCTCCCATTCCTCATCTCTTTCTTGTCTATGCATGATTGGACATTCTCATCAAACATTCATGAGACAAATTGGTCTTGAAATGTAATATAAGAGTATTGGTTACACTTCCAAAGTAAAAAAAAAATTCAATTTTTAAAGGTCTTCCATGTGACTGCGTGGCATTACACATGGAGTATTCAAGGTTAGGAACTAGGTGACACAGGAGTGCAGAGTGGACGAGGAGATCCAGCTCAGTCCTGACATCAAGGAAAGATCTCTCCAGAGTATTACAAGACAAAAACAACTTGATTAATTTTGTTAAGGTGGCCACACTGTAAGAATATAAAAGTAACAACAGGAGGAATGGAATGGTTCCTTAAACTGACTCAGAGGTTGATGACATCAACAGTAGAGTTTCTGACTTGGTCTGAGCCATTGTGGCAACAGTGAATCATGCTAATATTGTAGGATTTGGTACTGCAATAGTTATTTTTTCAAACTCACATTCATAAATATCATTCTGAAAACATTTGGGCTGTATTATTTTCAGACTGTGGCAGTGCTCTGACATGACATTTTGGTTCTAATGCAAATGAAACCAGTCCAGGTAAATGTATTTCTGTGGTTGTTGTTGTCTCTTTTTCTTTCTATTACTGTGGGGAAAACAAGGGAGATGTTTGACCCGTGCCGTGCAGAGAGCAGGGAAACATTAGTTAAAATGTCAGGCTCTGTGCGGCTCCAGCCATCACAGCTAGTGGAGCGGGGCATTTTTCAAAGTACAGTACAAAAATAGCCAAATTTTTCTGAAGGCGATATGGGTCGATACTGAAGTGCCCCCACCCAACCCCCTTCTCTTTCCACATGTGAGGGTGTCAGCAGGACAACAGACAGATGGTGGAGCTTGTTGCTCGACTCAGTGTTGACTCCGATACATCTTTACTTTCACGGTGCTGGACAAGAACACAGTCAAACTGACCGGCTGAGGGAATGCTGGTTCAACAGGAAGGCAGAGGACAAAATATTACAGTGCAATCATACTCCCATCATCTGCACACACTGCATCATAATATCGCTTACTCCACTGTGGTGAAGGTATCCTGCCGTATATTTCAGCCACTATTGACTCTGGTGACATTGAATTTGGCAGGCAACTGGTTGCTACAGTATATGAGGCCGCGGTGGACTGTGTGCGTGCTTCAAGTCATCATTATGACAATTGCCTGCTCTTTAAGCCATCCCTCATCCAAACTGTCTTTTCTGTTACAGCTTCAGTCAGCAATCCTCGCTCTCTCTCTCTCACACACACACATACAGCAATTTCCATTTAATCCATGCACGAAGGATAAAGTGTTCACAGACAAAAACGTGCAGACAAAGAAGGATTTGACTACGGCAGAATACCCTTGCTGACAAGCTGCCCACCACTGTGTCCTCCCCACCTCACCCCCACCGGCTGTGGCTGGAGTGTTTATCTGAATTAATCCATAAATGGAGGGCAATACTGTCTGCATGAAAGAATAGCACAAAACCCAGTAAAGGTGTGTTTGTTCCCGGGTGAAGTTATGGAAACACAAACTATATCTTTGGTTTTATATTTATTTTTCTGATTTAATTTTCTGATAATGTATTTGTAAATGTACTGGACTTCATTCTACTTCAGATTCTTCAATGCAGTCTCTAGTATTTTCAAATAAGATGCCACTCAAATAAGATGCCACTCGTACAGTTCAGGTGAAGAGTGGTTGCTGGTCTTGCCTTACTGTGAGAAGATCACCAGTTTGACTGTGGTGCCACATGTTTTTTTTTTTCATAGATCACATAGGTTTTCAGCCTTTCTCCTGACTGAGGCCAAAAACATCAGGTTATCCAGCCACTGGTATGACTGTGAGTGTGTCTAAATATGTGGCCCTGCAATGGACGGGAAAACTGTCCCGATTGTTCCCCAGACACTGCCCTCACACAATCTTCAGCCGCCCTCCACATCAGACACTGTGCTGCTCAGAGACAACAGCCTGTCATGGTTGAATTACATTCCTGGGAGGTGGGGGCTGGGGGGNTAATGATTGAGATTCGCTGCAGTGATCGTACTGTAGCAAATACAGCAGCAGCAGTACTGTGGCTCTAATTGGACAATGGAGACGGCTGTTGTTTTCGGTAACTAAGCAAAATAGATATTCTGACATTGAACTGGTGATGAATAGTGATGGAAGATAATCTGAGCAGTGCACATTTTCAGTTGTGGAAACTGAATCAACACTGTTTTATTGTTTGGAAGGGTTTTTTTTTCCCCTTCAACCTGCTGAGAAGACAGATGGTTTTTCTTTGATATAATTCCTTTCCTTCCTTAACAGTGGGCTGGCACGACACACGTGATTGGTGTTTTCAAGTTTATGCCATCACTGTATACTAAAAAATCAATTTGAATTTCAGAAATTATTAAGTTCCAAGACAACGTTATCTTCGTTCTGTACAGCCAATCTGACTTTTCTATGGAGAGTGTTGTGCCAAGTGAATATGCTTGACTTAAGGCTCGTTGTATCATAACAATCAAGTGGGTTTTTTTGTATGGAGAGAAAAGCTGCTTCCATGTTCAAGTGTTGGAGAAAATTATCAGATGATATACAAAGAAATCTCAAAAACAAAACTATGTGTCTATGTGATTTTGTTATAATGTTTCATAAACACGAGTTAAAAATGTGGATTTGGTTTCCTACAGCAGTTAGATTGTGGTAACAACTGTTCTCTCTGTGTGGATTTTTCACGCTTCTTAACGTATGCATGCATTTTCTTTCCCCTCGGTGCTCAGGTGTTTTCACCAAAAACATGCAGGATCAGGTTATTTAGGTGCAGGTGAATATTTGTCAGTTTATCCATGTTTTTTTTTTCTTTCTTACTGACAGTTTTTAAACAGTCAATCTCAGCATATCTTAGTTTTCTTACTTTCATACAAAAGCCTCAATACATCAACATCAGCTGCAGCCTCAAGGTGAAAAAAAAATCATTACCAACCGGTGAGGCTCTGAGACATAAAAACAAACAGGGACCCTCTGAAGTGACCAATTCATTCTCAATCAGACATACACAAAATGAAGATGATAAAAGAAGCGGCCGCCATGATGAAGTCCACCAATTGTGAGGATTAATTACAGTGCCATTAGCCGGCTACTTGATTATCAAACAAATAAAGACTTTGAATTCTACATAAAGCCAAGAAAGCTGTGCTTTAATGTTCAGTGGGATAACAAAGCGCTGGGTGTTTTTGAGGACATCTTTGTGAAAGTGTAATTTGAATTTCTACAGCAGCCCTAAAAGCAGTAATCCCCCCAGGATTAATTCTAAAGAGATACTCCCTCTCTGATGTTCGGGGCTGCTCCTCTGAAATGGTTAGCTGTAAAAGCAGCGTCCTCCGCATGTACTACAACTATTCTTTGAAAACTCAAATGGAGAGAATTGGGCTCACTGCAACCAGTGTCACTCGGATCATTTGGTTTGAAAAATCAATGAGGAAACCAGAGGGGAAAAAAACATGCATTTGGGCAAGTTGTCCCTCTTCACTTAATTGTCTAATTTGCTGCCATACAACGCATCACAAGTTAGCCTCATTATCTCCTCCTTACATCACTTATTTCACTCCGGACCTTTATCCAGAACCCTGTGTTTTGTATTGTTTTATGACTCTTTAGAGCCATTATTGTCCCCATTATGACCTTAAATGATCCACTCTGCCAAGGCTTTTTTTTCCTGCTTCATTTCCCCTGGCAACTGTGTTCAAAATTCATTCCCTGTGCAATAATTGTTGGGAAAATATTAAAAAGCAGTTTAATGGGAAGTGGAACAGAGTGCTTTGGCCTCCACGTACTTCAAAGTGTGACCATGACAAAGACCCCCGCCTCCCACAACCAACTTGAAACACTATAGGTCATTAACTCTTACTGGTTAGTGAGAAGTAAACTGTCGCCACCTTACTATTAAAAGATTTTCCATGAGGGAGAAGCGAGTGTTGTATCTGGGTAAAGTGGACAAACTTAACTGAGACAAACCAAGTGTTCTCTCAGTATTCTGACTCCGACTGTTGACACCGACGCCAGTAGACAACTTTAAGGTCAAGGATAAAGTTAAGGCGACGCTATTTTAAATACATATCAAGCTTAGCAGGTGTGACACATATAATATATTTATTTCAGCAAAACTGATATAATGTTTATAGACGTAACGCTCGGAGTAAATTAAGAACAAAGGCTCAAAGACAAGACCCTAACGCACATACACACAGCTGAGGCTATCTTTGGCTGCACACTGTACTAAAAATTGCTTGGCAAGCAAGCTGATGAAAGGTAACAGCAGGAGAAGAACTCATTATAGCGAGTGAGACAAATACAAAAAAAAGGCGGGGAAGTGGAACTTTTTAAAAATTCTAAGAATAGCATCCTTCATTCAGCTGTGCTCGTCAGCTTTGACAGCTCATCCCTAAAATGCCTTATTTGATGTAACACCACCAGATCGCTTAATGACTGAACCGACATAGGCAGCAGTTTGAGGGGGATAAATGACTGTCTGTATAAGCTAACACCATTTCTTTTCTTTTTTTTTAATCAGATGTCGGCTCCTAAAATTAAATGACGCAGTGATTTATGCAAACACAGATCCTTCTGGAACAATGTGAACCTTCACACATCTGCTCGCACCTCACACATCTGAGAGTGCGTACGTTAAACTGTATGCAAACACACAAACACACAGTTTAACCACACAAACACCCGATGGATGGCGCTTATCTGAAAACTGAAAACCCTGCGGGTTGGTCTGTTGATTAATGAGGGGACCAAGGTGTGGAGAGGAAGATGAAGTAAAAGTGTTAATGGAACTGTGTGATAGATTCCTCCGGGCTTGCTGTTTTGGAGGTGAGTCTCCAGTGTATGTGAACATTGTGGCAGTACCGTCCCACAGAGACCTGTGAACCTCCAGCAGTGCAGGAGAGGTGAGATATGTGCCTTAAATAGGCCTGAACATGAAGAGCAATATGTTTCTCCATATTAATAATTATGACATACAGGTAGAAACATTTGATAGACATTGGGTCACACTGTGGAACGTGGTGGTTTGGGTTCTTCCCTTACAGCAAGAGTGTCACTAAATTTGATCCTTTTGTCTCTGGGGACTTCTCTTTCCTCCTACAGTCCAAAGACATGTAGGACATCCAGAACCGGACATGCTAAATGGACCAGTGTGTTTATAAATGGTGGTTTATCTCTATATGTGGCCTAATGATGGGCCACAAACTCTCCAGAGTGTAGCCAATCTTCACCCAATGACTGCTGGAGTTGACCACAGCCCCCACACGACCCTGAGGAGGACAACAGGGTGGAGAATAGATCGAGACAAAGGAAGTAATGAGTACTTTTTACGGATTGTATTTTGTCAAAAATAGTAGGTTATATGGCCGGGTCAGGTGTCGTGACACAGTCAACAGATGAATTACAGTAAACCTTGTATTCCTGCTTTGTCAATTAAGTATGCTAACAAAACATTAGCTCTGGCACTACCATAGCATCAAGGTAATACATATAACCACAGTGACACTAAAGTCTCCAAGGTTTTCTTTTTGATTAATTAGTAAAAAACAGTATACCAGTTGATCGACTAGTTCTGTCTGGAAGAGGCATAACATGCTCAAAGAATCTAAATCTGTGTTCCTCATGTCAAACAGAAGGGAAATAACGAACTGAGGTGATGGGATGGGAAAATATGATTCATTTCAAACAATTTGGCACAGGTTGTGTGTTTGTCCTCTGAGCTGAACATGTTCCAATAATGAGATTTACTAGTTCACACCCAACACAGCTGATAACTTGGGCTGACAGTAATGTCACCCATCTGTTTCCCTTTTTTGAATCAAAATTTTGTATCAATCTGTGACACACTATCCATCATTAGATACAGAAAAATAACAAATAAAGAAAACCTCTAAATAAGGTATATAAATGTATTTCTTGGTTAGATCTAAGGTGTAAAAATCAAATGTTATGCCTTTTTGCTCAGGGTTAATGGTCTGCTGGGACCGGACAGATTAAATAGCCATGAAGACAGGCTTCTACGGAGCGGTGACTTTCCCTGATGGGATTAGAGACGTTTGCACACAGCTGTAATGGATGGTGTGTTTGGGAAGTTCCAGACAAAAAGTCTGAGAGTGAAACTTCCAAATTGCACGAAAGAGAAAAACAATAATTAGAGCTGAATGTGGGATAATTGGGACTGAAACTAAAGTTCAGGCTGGTATTTTCAGAGCGTGACATGAAGGGTGGACAGGAAAACAGAGACTGGATTTAACAAAGCATCTTGAGCAGCTGGTCTCTGTGTTGCCGTAATGAATCACTCCAGTTTTAGACGTAACTAACGGCTAATAACAACATTTCTCCCTGTTTGTGACGAACAGCTCTTTTGATAATTAGGAGAAACAGTGAATCAGTGATGTGAAATGTGGAAGTCCAGCCAGAGATTTATTTATGAAAGCGACATTATAACGGAGGCACATTTTTCATGTTGAATAACGACCATTGGGCTGCTGTTTCGATATCCTTCTGGGGATGCAATTCATCAGGGCCAATAAAAGCTGGTAATTTGTCTTCAAGTCTTTGTCTGATGTGGGAAGTGATGGAAACCGAAGGAAATGACCACACAATGTATAGCCCTGTTTATCTGTGAAGTAACGCGTCAAGTCCAAACGCCTCTATCACAAAAGGAAGACCTGGGAGCACAAGCAAAACTGGGACTGTCATAATTAATGTGTTGATAATTTCTGAAGATTAATCAGATCAAATTTTTAAACGCACTGTCAGAAGGAGACACGTTTTCTAGCCAATAATTGCATCTACTTGTCCGTTAATACTTCGGAATTTACACACATTGTGGGAAAGNTTCAAATACCACCTCAAACACCCAGAATGTGTTTGTGGAGACTTCAACTGACTTGACCCAGATCAGCCTCACTGAGTGCATGGCAGTCATGTAGTCCACAGGTGACAGTCAGTCTACAGTCCCTTACAAGTCATTTGTCAATTGTGTCAGTCCGCCTGGTATTTTCAAGGACAAGGTCCTTACAGAAGTTCTAAAAGTTGGATCTGTCAGGCCAGATGCACATTAGTAACATTCTGAGTTATAATTTGCATATTTTTGATTGATGATTACTGTGTTTAGAAATAATTAATCGGAATTAAAAAAAAAAAAAACAAACCCAATCAAAGATAGTGTCTCACTGGTTTGACATCTGACTGGTTTAGTGTCTCACTGGTTTGACATCTGACTGGTTTAACATCTGACTGGTTTAACGTCTCAGTAGCTACAAGCCTAACATAGTTGTTCTGCATACATAGTTGTTAAGCCACTCTGACAAGCACAGTTGCCGTGTTGGAGAAAAATCTGACATCCACCATTTTAAACGGTCTGTTATTGTTAATAGTGAGTGCATGAAAGTGGCAAGATCCCTATCTAAAACGGCTGTGCCATCAAGGACAATAGACGCATTGTTATCCACTTCTTTGCCTCTACTTTGGTCGGTGCATGCGTGCCAACGAGGGGGAACATACCCACACTCCAGTACAATGTGCAGTGTCTACATAAAGGCTGCTTGTTGCTGGAAACAAATGGGCATTTGTGAATGAAAAGAGCTGAGAGACAAAGGCAGAAAATAACTGATAACGGAGGGAGTTATCGCAGACAGTGATGAAAGAAAAGCAAATGTTTGTTTTGTTTTTTTCGGGAAAAGTATTTAATGAGTTCCAAACCTTTTTTTTCATCCTGTCATCCTGGCCTCATATCTAATGGAGGAAATTGGCAGAGCTTAATTTTGTTGGCAGTTTTAACTATGTTGGATTGACAGTGAGTCAGTTTAACTGTAAGTCACTGTTATAGTTTAATAAAATACTAATTAATTATATCAGTGACACTGTTGTGAACGGGATTTAACATTTTTACAAATGGAATTTGCACGTGGAAATGTTGACAAATGACTGGATGCAATTACATGTTGAGTTCACTGTAGGTAGTGTGATTAAGTCTTTTGACTTATTTTAAGTGGGATTTTAAGGACACTTGTTCTGGAGTCAGTCCATGCTGGTCAGTAGTAGAGCTGCAGCAACAATGTCATTTAAAAGTGGAAATTGAGATTTTAAATGTTGCATCATTTGTTTAAACTTTTGAGAACTAATTGACTTGACTCTTTAGATGTACAGTACAAAGAGAAATGCTCTGTCCTTTGATTTATTGATATGTTGTAAATGTGTGATCTTAGTGTTTCCAGTGATATGAAAGATCACGGTGATTAATACGAAGCCTTATCATTTGATTTTAATATTCAGTCAGTGTAGCGTGTATTATTGCTCTGTATAATTTAATAAAATCACACTGTCACAACTAATTCTGAGCAAGGACCTACTCGCTGTCACTTCCTGCTGCAGTATGGCTCATTTCACCTGCACATTAAACCTTCCACCACACATTAAACTTCCTTATAACCCATTTCTACAGCAACAACAGTGGATAAAGTTTTGTGCTGCAGCAGCAGTGGTTGTCACCCAGTCCTGAAATTATAGGAGCTTATTTGCCCCCAAAAAACAAATTCTTTGCACCCAAGATTGGGGATTCTGACGGTTGTCTCATAAAAAAGTAATTTTAAGGCCCCAAATCCCTTTGAATAAATCGATAAACAGGACGTGTTTTGTTTTTTTGCAAATGATATTCTTGCGTTGAAATGATGAATACCCTAAACTCCGTTGCCATTATTTGTTTACATCCACACACTCGCCTGATTGTGTTTTCACTCCTCCTCATTCTGGGCCAGACATAATGCATTTTTAATGTGTTTTCAGCTTCGACATTTAATGTTGCGGTTTGACCAAGGCACACTCATAACTGCACTTAGACTGCAGCCTTACCGCTTTCAATTTTGCCTTGGCTCTAACTACACACCAGCAGTGTGTTATGCGTAATGAGTATATGCTGTACATTTGTAGGATCTCTGTTGGTTTTTATATTACTTGTAGAGTTGCAAAGACTTTGATGTAAAACCGTTTCATTAGCCTCGAAGACATCTCTTTAAAAGTGTTACAAGTCACAGTTTATGTTTGTAAAAATCAACAAAGTTGAACTTGTCGGTATAATTGTGTTAATTACGCCGGAGGTGAAAATCACTATTCCAATGATTGCATGTACTGTAGTAAAACCTATTGCTGCAAATGTCAATAAAGAGGGTTCATGCTGAGCTAATTACAACAAGTCATCCCTTCAGTTCTGAGCACAATAATAAAAGAATCCATAAAATGACTTTATATTTCATATAAACTGGTAAAAAAAGATTATGAAATAACTGAGCTTTAATCCCACTCTGCAGATCTTTAAACAATTCTGTCCTTAATGGAATTAGAATCTCCTGGTTTACTGCACTTTTGGTATCTGTTGCCTGTGGTGCTGGGTAAATTAAAATAATAAAATAAAAAATTAACAAGAAGTCAAGTAAACGTGTTCGTGTATGTGACGTGATTTACTTTGCTTTGGAAATGTTACATATCTGCCTGGGAGCCAGCATTGGATTTGCAGCTGCTTTGAAGTGTCAAAGTGTGTTTGTGAATGTATAGAGCGACCAGCTGACAGTCCGCTGCAGCAAACCCAAAATGACCATTTTTGTCACGGCTTGAGGAAAAGTCGGACAGACAGGGGCCAAAATATTAATCATCTGACCTTTTCAGTTTTACCACAGTGACTCAAAACCCGAGAAGCGTGCACCTGAAGTGAGACTGATGCACAAATTACTCAAAGGTCGTGTTATTTAGCTTTTCAAGAGAAGTCCACCCGACCGATAGCATCGACGGTTCTTACTGAAAGGGTGAAAAAAAAAAAGAATAAGAAAAAAATAAGCTCACGGATGATGGCGATATCGCTGCTGCTGATTCTCGGGCCCTGTCAGATTTTAAGTTGTGTTATTTTTGTTGTTTCTGGAGGCACTTCACTGGTTTTGGCTCCTGTGAGCATTTACTTTGTCTTCCTGCACCAAAAGAAATACTGTATGGTACAAATACACACCAATTAAAATTAATTGAGAATTTGCACACAGTTCTCTGGCAGCAGATTGTTTACTTGTTTGTCAGGTGCATGTGTGCGCCAGTTCTTCAGAGCTGAACCAAGCCAATTTTGTAAGTGTGAGTGTCTGTCTCTTTGTGTGTATGTGTATGTGTTTGTGTGTGAGAGCGAGAGAGAGAGAGAGAGAGAGCTTTTGCTTTTGCACGGTGTCAGGGGGAATAGCCTGTTGGGGTTACGGAGGGTGCAGTGTCGGGTGATGAATAGGATGCTTTTGTGCTCAGTCTTTCAACTGTCTGCAAACCAGTGAAGGAGAGAAAGGTGAGAGAGAAAGGGGGATGAGGTGAGTCAGATCGCCAGATAAAGGATGGTAGAGGGGGGAGTAGAGATAAAGTAGAGGAAGGGGAGATGAGAGAGACACTGTGAAGTGTGAGGAGTACAGGTGAGGCACTAGGGGACGTGGAGTTTTACAGAATAGGTGGTAAGGTGAGGAAGAGAGGGAACGAAATAAGAGATGAGAAAGAAAGAGAGAAGGGGAGAGAGAGAGCACTTGTTCAGTCAAGAACACTGCGTCCGTGTCTCTTCAGCTAACAAAGACACAATGAAGTTTGTAACCTCAAGAAATATTTCCTCGGGAAACATTCTAGGAGAAAAAAAAAAGACGACCGAAATAGAGTGACAAAATAGAAAGTTGTCTCCTCAGTAATTAGAACTCGGACACGACCCCGTGGCCTCAACCTTCACACATGATAGGGTTTGGAAATGAGCCAATCACATTGACAGATGCTGATGAATTCAGCCAAAGCTTGCTGGTGCTGCTGGTGTGGCCACTTTTAATACACAGCACATAAAGGGGCCCAGTGGAGTGCTAATAAAAAATAATGCACAATACATTTTAAATGGCACAGCAATCGGACTGAGACGGAGGCGGCAGTGTTGGAAGGTCAAGTGTGATGCAGAGCCTTGATGTATGATATTTGTGAGACCTTTAAATAGTAAAAACATTAAATTACTGTCACAGCAGCGGGAATCAACGCACACTGTGGCTTTAGTGCTTATCAGACCTCAATGATTTATTGATGCTGATGTTTATGATAATGCTGTCTGCAGACATTTACGATATGGATTATTTATTTTAAAATTACCTTTTTTACTTCATTACTACTTTGTTTTAACCCCAAGGAAACGCCAACATGCTATGAACAAGTATTATGTTATAATGTTCAAAAAACTGAATTTAATATTTTATGTTGACATTTTTCCTAAATTTTAGAATCTGGCATAATAATCAACAAAGCCATTATGTACTATTTGAAGGTCATATTAAAATGGGCTGTTTAGCAGCTCAACCAAATTGATGTCAAGGTGGCAAAGCACAGCAAAATAGTAACACAGTAGTATACTTGGGAGTAGTTATAATGTAATAAATAGACAATAAATATGAATAGGTGAATTTAACTTGTGAAAAAACACCAATGTGTTCTCTGCAGGCCAAACACAAACAAACACGTAAAAATAAACCATTAGCACCAACAAACCATTTCCAATGGAGGGTAAAATCAAATGTGGTGAAAAATAATGTTTGTCTTCACATTGCAAAAAGAGCTACAAAAAAAAAACAACAATTTTGTGGATTTTATTCAGTCAACTCCGACTTTAATTTCCTTTCCCCTGTGTGTATCTATCAGCCCACATGAGTGTGACTGTGACGTATTCCAATTTTAATCTGTCTCCACAACACAAACAAAAAATACTTTAAAAATAACAGCACTGAGCAGTAGCAGCAAACCATTCCTAACAAACATGAAAATGAACACAAACATGTTGGAAAACATGCCTTATTTCACCAGCGACTTCAAATTGGCCAGGATTAACGAACCTTGGCAAGGACAGATGCATTTTTTTTATCCATCAGCCCCCAGCAGCGATCCTCTGAGGCGGACACAGCATGGTTTTGTATGATAAAACAGTAGTGCTGAGGCCGTGGGATGAGAGAGTGGGCGATCAGGACACAGACTGTTTTTCACTACAAACAGCAGGATGAGATGTGGAGCCCGGAGAGCTATAGCATCCATACCGCACACAGCCAACACAGCAGGCATTCTCCCTGGCTCTGCAAAGTCATATATAGGCTCTCTTCTCCTCACCCCTCTCCTCACCCATCTCCCTTTGTGCATCTGGATAACAGCGTAGGCAAGAATTAAAGAAAGTGACTCAAGTGTGACCACAACAAATGGGGAAAAAACGAGGCAGGATTTCAGTGTGGACAGGACCTGATTGGTTTTAAATCTCACTGAGAGTCGTCAAAAAATGAACAATGGAGGCAAACAATTGGAGAGAAGAGTGTTTTTAAGCCAGGTGATGATGTGAGGAGGCAGACATCATTAGCCTCCATCATCACACTTCATCTGAGGAGAGGGGAGTCACTGCCTGTTCCGCCAGCGTAATGAGCTGCAAGTATGAACAAAAGCAGATGGCTTCAGCGCTCATAATTAAATATATGTATCATTTATTTCAATGTAAGCAGTTTTTTCTTTACTTGTTGCTGTATTTCAAAGGAAATCCATTATCATGACACTGAGGAGTCGCAATCACTGCCGAATCAGCAGGAGTTCAATGGGACTTTGCATTACCGGCAGGAATAATTTATCTACGCTGAAAGAGAGTTAAAGTACAGTCAGGCCCAGCTCGCTGATAATGGTGCCATGATGAACGACGTCCTCTCTATTATGTTGTCCATCCTCGGAATCCCCATGACATAGTGTTAATTTGCCTCTGACACAATAATAAAAAGATGTATGGCCCTTAAGTGACCTTATTAGACTTTAATACGGTATCATGTGGTTCCTGTATGTCATAATATATTAACAGAGCATCAAAGTCACCAAATAAAATTATTCACCCACACTAAATTTATGGGCCGCTACTTTATGGCTTGTTTAATCTTTTATGATTACATTACTGGGGAGAAAAGTGAGTTATCTGTGTCACTGCAGACCCCGAGCGGCGAACCTCCCTCCCCTCAGTGGAAGGGGTTTTAAAATAAAGTGAATCACAAACTCCAGACAAGTACAAATGGGAGCACCAAGCTGTCAATCATCCTGACATCCTCTGTCTGGGATGATTTTTTTTAAAATATATATTTTTTTTTTTTTTTTTTTTTTTTTGCAGAAGGTAAAACTTGGCCACATGCTTATCTGTTCTTAAGAAGCTTCCCGCTGCCCGCAGACGAAATTGATGCACAATTCTAAACAGATCCTGAGACTAAAAGCACCACAAACACCTGCAACTCCTCTTTCTCCCCTTCATCCCTGGACCAACAAACAGCGCGTCCTCCTCCTTCCCTCCTCTCTCATCCACGGTGCACAGCAGCAAGTGCAACAGTACAGTACTCACCCCCAGTTTCTTACTCCGTATCCTCACGTATCCCTGCTTGACTATGTCGTTGAAGTTGGAAGCCATGGTCAATGTGAAGCCGGGCGCTTCCGTGCCCGTGGCCAGAAAGAGAATATGTGAGAGGGGGAAAATATGAATGTTTCTGTGTGTGTTTGGAGGAGGCGAAACCTTCTCGGTGGAGGTTCGGTCGCAGCCACAGCGAGCAGCGGTGCAAACCTGCTCCTGTGTCAGCGCTCAGGCTGCCGGGTTTCAGCGGAGAGGAGGGAGATACCATTCATCAGCTGATTCACTTCAGCAGCAGGAGGAGAGCTTCCTGGACCACACCATCAGCACCATGCAGGGGCAACAAGGGGGGGTATTTTCAAGTCACACCTTCATAAATAATAATTTATTTCTCTTTGCATTAATAGTATTTTTTAAAGTGATCCAAGCCCTTAATAAAGATGGAACTAAATATATATAAATAAATGCAGACGTCGAAACCTGAACATATACACATATATAAATAGAAAAAATATTGTTTTTTGTTTTTTTTCAGTGCTGTTTACAAGGTACAAGGTGCACAGTATTTTCTCTTTAAATGGCACATCAATTGGACTCAGGGAGGAGGTGGTGTTGTAAAAGGCAAGGGTGAAAGGTCAAATGTGAAACAAAGTCTTGATGTATGACATTTGTGAGACCTTTAAACAGGGGGAAAAATCTGACGCATTGGGGGGAAACAGTGCATCCTGTGGCCCTTTGAGCATTTAGTACTTATTGAACCTTTATAGTTCATTGGTACTACTACTATTACTACTAACACTAACACTACTAAGATCTATGATATTTGTAGCCTGACCATGCTAAAAATCGATTAATCTACTTTGCAAAACTGGCCAATCAGGATGCTCTTCCTCTCTGTCTTGTATGCTATTATCAGATGCTCACTCTCTCTGCCTCACTTCATGGTTGGTTTTGTCTTTATTACAGCATTCTCTCCTTTAGATGTCACTAGAGTTTAGTGGCATGAAAGCATTGACTATTTTTCCTGTCAGTCCAAAGTCCAAAGGTTGAACTCATGTCACGGCTACACACGGTCACACATGTTTACCTACTAGACCATTTAACACACAGTTTAATGTCATGCATTTGTTATTACAACATGCCTTTACCTTGCCTTACAATAGGACCCCTCCCAAAAGCCCATCTGTGGTCTCAGTCCAGTCCAGTCTAGTCCAGTCCAGTCCAGCTCAGCCTGTGGGAATGAACAGTTTAAAAGGCTGCTGTAGGTTATCTTGTGAAATGGTCAGTGACTCATTCCCTCAGAGGATCAATTGAGTATTAATTAATCAGTAGTAGTGCCTGGTGGAGCAGTTGACTGATGTTTGTCCTTAATCGACATTCAAGTGAAATATGAGCTCAGTCAAAGCATAATAGCCACATCTCCGGATATAGGCCATAAATTAGGCTTTGATCATAAATGTAACTCTTTGTAACCTTTAAATGGCAAATTACGAACGTCATTCCACTTGACACGGAAACATCATTGGATTTCAAAGTACCTGCTTTACCTCACACTGACCTGGTTTCTCAGGTTTTGGTCAAAATGACCACCTGAGCTTTTATACAGACTCCCAGGTTTTGTGAAATATTCCAACCAGCACGTATTCTTTAACAGTAAGAACAGAAATGACTTGAGGTGAAGACCAATGTGAATGTCTGGCTTTTTATTAGTCAGTCCACAAGTTATTTAAGTTACTTTTCTTAAAGGATTCTTTTTTTTTGGTTTCTAAAATACAAGTATGAACAAAAAGCTAATTAACTACTTGCTTTCAACTCCACATCCCACTAATAAATGAAATACATTGTGCGGCACATTATGCCATTTAAAGGTTGCCTTGAATTGATAGTGTTTAATTTGTCGAATAATGCAACCAGACAGTGTAGTGCCACAACAATGAATAAAATATATTGTAAGTAAGTGAGACAGACTGCTCAAAGTGCATAACTAATGCCTGCAGATTGCACATTAGAGGTGCAAAGACGATGGCGGTCATAAAAGAATTAAAAAAAAAAAAAACAGAAAACAATGACAACAACAAAAGAGGAATTCAAAAGGTAGAAAGTGTGTGTGATCCCTGACAATGCTGCGACAATAACTGGGATGTAATGAGAGGCACTGCTCAGGCTGTGTAATCACTCTCAGTGAAATCCTTGGTATTAGACAGCAGATGGCTCAGGTATATAGAGATGAGAGGCTTCCATTACTTATGTTGATTAAAATGTGGAGAAGAGCAGAGATGGCTTATCTAATAGACTTACACAAACAACCCTGCTATTAAGTGGCTGTCAGTCTTTCACGTCCGGATAGAAGACATCAATTTTACTGCAACAACAGAGAGTGGTAGCATTGGATTATGTCGCAGTAACAAAAGTAAAAAGTACCTTTTGTTTTATAAAGGACGAAAGTAGGTGTTTTATCACAGCTGGTCTTTGGTAATGGGATACAATTATTCCATCATGTGTTAATTTATTTATGTTGTTTTGTTACCATGGAAAAAAAAAACCCTCTCTCCTGAGGAAGAGAACACGATGCTGGTGTGTTCTGAGTGTCACTTTTTGAGTCCAGGGATAAACCTCCGTGTCTGACTTTTCTGTCTTGATCACATTCACCGGGGCACACTGGTGGCACAGCAATCTGCCAGCTTTTCCAACTCACAGCTTGACATTTATAGTCCTCATATCTCCCTGGATGTGTCCTCAAATTTCAGACTTGTCAAAACTGTTTTGTCTTCATAATCCTCTTTGTTCAACACGGGACTGTTCCATCCCCACTGCCATGTCATTTTCTCCTTAAATACTCCCTGACAGCAGCCGTGTCTTTTCATTGCAGGAAGTACTGTGTTCTGGCGAATGTCATTTCCATGAGGTGTCCCAGTTTTTCAGCGAAGTAATTGCCTGCTGAGCAACAATGCGGACAACAACTTTGGCCTTGTTGGTCTCGGGTATAGAGGCTGCATGCGTGGCGTGGATACAGGATGCAGGATGCTACATAATACAGCATATGGTGCTGACATACATGAGCGGCTGCCAACAGGGTCAGAAGTGAGAGGCGTTCAGCGGTGAGACCTTCACTGAGGTCACAAGCAAAGCATCTGCTGAGCTGTGGAAAACAACAAGAATCGACCACATAATCACTCATATTTTTCATTGTTCAGCTCATTTATCTGGTCTTTTTTGAAGGTTTTAATCCTTAAAATAGCTGAACATAAAAAACATAACGTTCACTAAGTTTAAAAAGAAAATCTTGAATCTACCTTAAGTCGTTAATTTTATCACAAACTAGGTAAAAGCAAGCATTAAATTGTTGTAATTGATGAATCGGAATCGGAATATTTAAATTGGCCTCCAATTGCTGAGGTATTTAATTTGTCTCATTGCTGTTTGGTGCACATTCACCAGCCCAAACATCTGAATAATTAACACAGTCTAAAGAAGTTAAATGGGGTGACTGAGATGAAGGGCTAGAAAACAGGCAGAATTATCATAATGCTGCGCTCCGAGTTGCTGTACTCAAACTCTTTCAAGCAACTCCCATCAGCCTGATATGTTAATGGGCACAATGGGATTTTGCTTTGATTAAATGTCAATGCCTGGAGGAAATAAGTGAGTGTGAACAGATTAAAAAAAAAAGCTTTTTTTCTTTGAATAAGAGGTGTGGGCTGATTTGAGCTCAGTGGGTCCTTGAGCGCTCAATGGAGGACGTTGGTTAGCAGGACAGCTAAGGTTGTGTGTAGTCCCAGAGGATGTGGACATGACATGTTTGTGATTTACTTCATAAAAGTAGAATTGGTTGGAGGGTCTTTCCGTCCTTCTTTGGAAGGTGAGTGGTGAGAGCAGGTAATTTGAGAGCTTCCTTTATACTTCAATTTCAGACGAATGTGTGAGAAGTGTACCCGAGCCTTTATTACAAGGGTTCCTCGCATTACCAAATTCACTGGATAATTTGTTAAAGTTCAGACTTAACGATTAGCAGTCTGTCTGCATTTGCACAGCGTGAGTTAATTATGCAAATACGCACATTTGCTTCAAAGAAGTTCCAGATAATGAACTTGGAATGCAAAATATGAAGGTGCACAGACAATCATTGTGCGTTGTTCCCAAGGGACAAACAGTAAGGGACTTGAAAGAGGAGAATGTGGGTGAGGCAAAGGGAAGAAACAGAGAAAAGGGGTGACGGACAAAGGTAAGAGCTTTGACACAATTAGGAGCCAATGAAAGGCAGACTGCGGGAACAGATATACCTGTGGAGGCTTTGACCCACTCTGTGTGTCCTAAATTGAGGTCCATCTCATGTCAGAGTGAGGTTAAATCCTGGCTGGATCCCCGGAGACCAGGCTATTCTGCTGCTGTGGCATTTGTCCAGGAAGATTCCTCACATTTCCCTCTGTGTGAAAGATGGCTGCCTTATACCCTTTCAACAAGAGTGATGAAGTCAGGATCGACTTGCATTCACTTTGGAATTTCCATGCAGAACAACATCTCTGAGGAGACAAGACATTTTAACAAAAAAGCAACATTCTTTGAAAGTAAAAACAAAATATATCCAATTGTGATGGAGTATTTTACTCATTTCCACCAAGATGTATTCAGTTCACCTTTAAATACCTCTTATTTGAAAACTAGAGACTGAATTCATCAACCTCCTGAAGTGGCAGGTCTTGGATCACTGACCAGGGCCTTCATGCAGCCACCTCATTCATTTTAATTGTCTCTCATACTCTGGAGACATTTGATAAATTAGACCCCAGTGTTCTCAGGATGAATTCACATCAGATTTGTGGTCTAATTATTCTGCCAAGTCCTGTTGATCTTTTTTTTCTAAATGAAACGCCACACCTTATCATATAATTATCTGGTTGTCCAACATTATTCACCACTATAAGAACAGCTTTGCATTTGTAGATCCTGTTCCTTTTTTATTAACGACTATTGATTTCTCCTTCCTGCGTATCTCTGACTTCCTACAGAGTTCAAAGAAGCGCATGTTAAATTAAGTGGGAATTACTTTTGGTATTGATGCTTGAGGACAAAATCTAAACGACTCTTCTCACCTGCACTCTCTCACCCCCCTCTCTCGCTCTGTCTTAACACAGAATACACAGTTTTGCTGTGTCTCTTTAACTCATCAGCCTGCCCTCCAAGAAAGGGTTGAGACAGACAGCGTGACTAATGTGTATGCCCTGTAGAGGGCAATATTGTCTGCAGTGCAAATAGGAGCAATACTTTGAGGCAGTTCTGATGTCTCCGTGTTTCCACTGAATCATAATGACGTAGCTGTGCAAATGTTTTATGCCGTGATGCTAGAGCAATACGTATCAGTCACTTTTCCTGCGGAATTTAAGAGGTCGTTTGGGAGGAAATGTGTCGATCTTTGCTTTCCAAATACCAGACATCATTTGATTCAGTTCAAAATCCCGTACGGGTTGCATTACTCAAGGGTTAAGTGATATAAAACATTTTCCAAATATGTCACCGATCTGTGAAATGATTCAGATTTACTGCACAGCGTCCAAAATAAGAGGATTTCTGGACAGTAATATTTGCATTTTTCAGACTTTTTTAAGGATTACATACTGTAAGACCAGACCTACTTTTGCTTTTGGTTATCTTGGCCACACCAGTGAACACTAGGAGTACACAGCACTGTCTTGTGTCCTGTAACCTTTGGGGAAATAAACTCATCCTCCAACATTGGAAAAAGGTGGACACGCCAACATTTACAGTTTGGGTAACTGCATTGACTGGTTGAAACCCATAATAACATATTCAAAACACAACCACTTGATGCCCTCGATGGGTGGGGTGGGAGTTTAGTTCATGTCGTATGTTACACTGCGTATATTTCAAATGAGGCAATGTTTACACCACAGAAGGCTGTATTAATGTGTTTGGGTTCTCAATAAAAATCTTTTAAAACAATTTTTCATGCTAAATAAATCACATTTACTGGTGCAGTTACTAAGTGACTCATTTGTAATGTAAATTTTTTTTTTACTCAGAAATAACTTCATTGAAAATGATGAACCATAGTTTGCTGCTGAAAAGCTGAGGGCTGACATTTTTATTACAGCAGGTTCATAAAAGTAATTACAGAAATATGTCGGTCCTCACCCCCGCAGTTGGTTTAAAAACAACTTTAACAAGTGTGATCAGAGCGGCCCAGGGTCGCATTTGACTTAAATTGCACCTCGTGAGCTGCAGGTCACTGGCCTCCTTATTTAATCTGACTGATTTAATATAAAACAGGTGATGCTTGTGTTCTCCTCAATGGTCACAACTTGCGGGCTCCTCATCAGGATTGGCAGGAGCACATGACTCCAGCGCTCACCGTCCAGGTCAGGACAAAGCTACTCTTTTACCTGCAGAGCCCTCTTCACAACGGCTTGTGTGTGAGCGAGGGGAAAAAAAGTAGTGGAAATCAAACCTGCTCTGTAAATACACCAAAGGTCAGTGGTGACGTCAGAGTCCAGAGGCAGCCTCCTCCGTGATGGTGAAGCCCATCGTGAGCACCTGATTTGTTCTACCTTTTTATATTTTGCACTCGCTGCCCCCTGACCATCATCCCAAATATAAAGCCACCGGTACACTGCTGTCACAGGGTTGGATTTGGTGGATCACCCACAGCTGTCGTGGCCACTGCACATGTGCGGCCGGCCACCAGAGAAGAGCAATTGCTGACTTGCACAACAACTTGAAAACAAGCAGGTTTTGTCACTCCACTTTAGGTTGTGTATGATGAGCTTTAGGGTTTCTAAAAGCTTTCTTCCACTCACTCTGAGCTCTGCAGGACCTGGACCAAGACCCTGCCACTTCCTCTTTCTTGTATTATGACTGATTGCAGGGGACTGTGGGTGCCTGTCTGCCATGCATGGCCTTATTATGTGTCCATAACTCTCCGCTCTGCAGCTTTCAGACACTTCACTGTTGTCCTGCCAGGCAGCTCATACTCTGTCCCAGTTTCTTCTCAACATTTATTTTTCTTTCCTTTGCAAACAAGTGTTTGTTTTAAACACAGGCTAAGGTCTGATTGTGCCCAGAATAGGCAAACGTGGAGACTCTCTCCTCCATATGGATGTCTTTGTATCTGGACTCTGATGCCACATTCTTGAGAAACAATTCTGTTATTATAGTTATCATAAACGTAATCTAAGTCACAGCACATCTGGAGGGTAAACAGGAAGCCTTTGTTCATTAGTCATACGGCTCACTTTCAGATATGGGTCTTTGTAAAAACCGCGGCCAGCTAAAACATAGCGATCATCTGAAGTATCTGAAGATAACCGAGGCATAAAGGAACTCCTTTACTGAGGGCAAGACCTGGATTTGTTTCTCCCAATTCTTCGCTTAGACTCCGATTAGTCATTATTTATTATGAGGAGCAGATCTAACACCAGAGGAGTCTGGGAGGCAGCCAGTTTTGCCTGGCGACATCGCCTTAGCACAAATTTCCGTATTCGGCGGGACTTGTTTTAGGAAAACTCTTTTTACATGTGGCTCACATCTGTGTCCAAAGCCATGAAACTGCCTCTCACCGACTCTTGCTGCGATATTATTAGAAACAATCGTGTGTGAGGAAGTCATGGTGGCAGCACAGTTTTATTTTTGTTTATCTCCTGTTAAATGGTCGCCTCACACTTTATCATCTATTTTCCTTTCAATTGGATTATAATTTGTGAATCCAAACTGGTAATTGAGACCATAAACTGTTTGAAGCGACATGTGGATTCATTTAGACTTTCATTCATACGGAGTTCAGTCACAGTACTGTTGGTTTTTGTATGGTTTTATATCCAGAAAAGGATACAAATATCTATTGATGTGATTGAATCTTGTACACCACAACACGTGATTAAGCCATATAAATTCAATTTAATTCAATTCTGGGGACATTTTCTTTTTCATGTTCTTCCCTTCTAAATCCTAACCAGGGACAAAGACTAGCCAAAGCTAGACGCCCTAAATACTGTACATCACATTTTCCCATTTTCTGTGGTAATGTGTTATGTTTTGACCCTGTTAAATAAACATTCAAATAAATTAATTAATTAAATAGGGTCTATTTAGTTCATTGTTGCATTGATGATAAAAGGAGTTTGATGATGTGGATAATTAGTCCTGTGAGGTACTCATGAAATAAATATAATAAATACTGTAAACACTTGCATGCAAACAGTGCATAAAAAAGAGTAGAAGGTCATGTTGACTGCAAGTGACAATAAAAAAAATGTTATACAGTAGGTTGGACGTAATCTCTCTAACAATACTTTTACATTTACATTTGTCTCGCCCGCCAAAGTAAGATGTACTTTTATTATGGCTGGAATAAAAATGTCCTTACTGCCTGTCAAACACCCTTTTCTTGGCTCTCCATGCAATTATAGCGCCACACGTTGAACATAGCGCCGACATTATGTTTTCTGCACCGTCTTCAAATGTTAAATATGGCACTAACGTGTACGTTGTGATTAAGTTTGCGACATGTTCTCATATCACAGCTTTTACCTGCACACTGCAGCCATTTACATGGGGGTATTATATTGGTTTGACAGTATTAGGTCACACTGTTCACACCTCGGTGAAGTCGACCAATGAGGGAACTCAGTCTCCTGGTTCTTTGCCTGGAGATTTGGACAGAAATACTGGAAAGGCGTAATGAAGGAATATCACCTGACTGGCTCGTGATTGACACCTTTGAAGTATCGCTCTGCATAACTGTCAGTGTAGTGGGAATCACTAAACAAGTGGACTGGCAAAGCAATTTAAGATTTTCGATTTCCCTCAAGTATTTTGCTGGGTTAGTCGTAGTATAAAGCCGGTAGTAAATGAATAGTTATTATAAATTAAATCTATAACACTTGTCAGAGGTTTGTTTTTATAGTGAGAAGGCCTAAAATAACTCAATAATTATATGAGTCACCTTACCACTGAGGAAAAACTCTTTTCTCTCGCTCGCTCTCTCTCCTGGCTGAAGTGCCCACTCCATCTTAACGAAAACACATTCACAGTGTGGCGATGAACGCGTAATATTTTTGGATCACATGGGGGGTGGGGGGAGCCCCCTCTCTGTCAAATTTAATGTTTTGTTCATCTGCCAAAGTAAAGGGTTTGACGAGAAGGAACACAGTCATTACCTCTGGCAACCATAACTTTTCACCTCGGTGCTGACGGCTTCCCTGACTGCATCACTGCTATCTGACTCTCATCCAGCTGTGGTAGGACAGGCGGCACCGACATGGCACATAAACAAACAGGTGGGTAAGTGAAAAATATACAATTAAACCAAAATATACAACTCACATGCACACAGACAGAGACGGCACAGACAAGTGCTGGAGCGCACACACGGACTCTGTCTGCCTCTCCTCTGTCTCACCCTTTGCCCAGGTGTGTGCAGTGTGGTCTCTTTGACACAGTCTGCCAGTCTGCTGCCATGCAGCGCCACATTTAGCTCTGCGAGGAGCAGCAGACTGCAGCAGACCAGCGCGCAGTGAGGAGGTTATTAATGGCCTCCCTTATTTTAAACGACAGTGTGAAAACACCAGTGGCACCATGCAGACCCTGCTAGCTGCAAGCTTGTCTTTCATTCCATCCGTCTTCACGGCGCTCAGTCTGCTTAGTCCTAATAGGCTGGTGGCTGTCATGCCGAAACCTGACTCCTCATGCATCCACGTCTGTCTGCCGGGTTACACTTCAACCTAAACTGACTTAATCTGCCACTACTGCATTTGCATTGAGTTCATGAAACCAATTATAAGTGTGAGAAAATAACAACTTAGCTTTTTTTTAAAACCCTCAGTTTATCATCCTGGCCTTTTCTGCCTCTGCTTTTTCTCCTTCAGTCTTTAGAGGCTCAGAACGGCACCTATCAGCACACCCTGCTGCGAATTTTGACACCTGTCTGATGTGTGCCTCTCTATTCTCTCACTGAATCTGGGCACACACTGGCAGCCCATCAATCATCCTGCGGTCTCTTCTCCTCCCTCCGCGCAACTCAGCCAATCACAAGTGAGCGGCCTCAGTCTGAATGTGATGTGTCAGGGGGGAAAATGAAAGTGTGCATGACAGCTAGAGTATGAACATGTGTTTGAACACGCTGTTTTTGATGCAGGCTGTGATTTGGGGCAACACTGTGGTCACAATAGAACAAGCCAGTGGCCTACATCCACACGACCAACACGTCTACACTTTTTTATAGTTTATGACCAAACTCTGCATGTGATATGACTTGTTCACTGACATTTTCCGATCCAAGTAAATCTGTATCGGCCACTCCTACAGACGCACCACATTAAGATTCAGTGGCATTCATCTTTGAAGCTCGAGTCACAACCTATTGTGGCCGACCAGACATCACAACACAGTCGGCCATTATGGATTGGTCATTTCACTCCACTGCTGCACGGAGGCAAATGAGGAGTGACAACCCTGCTCCCTGGTGACAGACCTTAGGAGGAAAAGCTGGGTCGTTTCAAATCAAATGTTTTCCACACAAGCGGGTTCAGATGACTAACGGGTCTGGATGTTGTAGAAGGGGTTAGAGGTGTCACATCCTGAAAGAGTTAAGTATCGGTTGTGAAGTGCTCCTCTCAGGAAGTGATAGACCTCAGTCTGTGGATCGTGACTTCTGTCTTTTTTAAAAACCAGAAAGCTCCCTGAAAGTTCTTTGATCAACTATGTTTGATGCAACAACAGTATTTAATGGTTTTAAATCTTCCAGGAGTCCTGACTGTAGTCCCAGACTGTACGTTTCCAGCCACTTTAGGACAAGTCATGTCATGGCCTTTTTTTAAATTTGCAAACAATTATGGGATTTCCTGTCAGATTCCAGGTCTACAGAATATTATTTATGTCCTCAAATTTGAGAGCTCAAGTTTCACACAAAACTCAGCTACAGCTATGCTTAGAAATGACTCGGAGGCAATGTGGTTTGGTGTGGCTGGGATAAATGTGTTCAAGTAAACATGCATTTGAGTTATGTTCATCATACTTACACAAAATATCTTCAAGAATAGGAGAAAAAAAAAATATGCCACCGCCCCACAGTCACCACAGCGGAGAGCAGGGATTCCAAGACTAACATCATTCTGAAGGAGACATTCATCACATTCTAAAATATACTTAACATTTCATGTAATTACAGTTTTGTAGCATGAAGCTAAAAACAGAAACCATTCTTTGTACCTGGACAATCCACGTCCAAAGGCAGCGACTATTGATTGCCATGATAAAAAGTAATGAGCATATATTTAGTTGATAAATGTTTAATGCAAAATGTCTGGCCCACTGAGTAATAGTGAATAAGGACATTTTAAATGCCCGCAGCAAATGTGAGAGAGTTGTGGAGACTGTAATATTTTATTGCCAAATGCACTTTTCCTAACAACCTGAGGTAGGAAAGAAAAATAAAATGCACAAAGAAACAGGAAAAACAACAACAACAATTCAATTATTTGCCTGTAATAAAAATTGCATGATGAAACAAAGCTGACAGTGGGTAAAAATAAAATAAAAAATAAAAGTACAAGCACATATATAAACAAATAAACATGCTCTGTAGTAGAGATAACAGGGAGTTAAGACCTGGAATCAACTTTTACATCCACTCAAATAAACTGTGTCGACATCAGGTGCATGTGATTTATTAAAGAGGGAAAACTCTGAGTGGAGCGTGCTACCCGACCTGCAGGGAGTTTTTGAGAAACCACGACCATAACATGAAAATACAAAAATCAACGTATATGTAGCAGCATCTTCTTATAAACTGACGTAAAGCATACAATATATGTTCATATAAAAATAGATGTCTAATAATCTGTTCTTCCACCATTTAAAAGTACAAAATATGACGGGACGCCTCTCCAGAGCACCAGTGAAAATGTGCCAGACAATAAAAATGATACTCATCTATAAGTGCCATAATAATGTTATATCTCATTTATATTCAGTATTTATACAGAGCTACTTTAAACTGCACACAGGCAGAGTATGTGAGGGCATTAACAGGTATGTACAACACTGAACCACATAGTGTATTTACAAAAATGCCCTGCTCTGAATGACAGGATCAGAACTCCATTCAAGAGCCAGGAGACAGGATCTTCTTGTGTATCTGTCAAGTTTTTGTGTTGCTAGGATTACACTGTCATGGAGACGACCTCTGACCCCAGGAGTGAAGCAAAGCCAGAAACATTTCACTCATTGAGTTTAACAACAGGGCTTGATTACCGCCTATTCAACAGCACAAGTGCACTCTCTGTTTGATGAAGCCGACCCCCGGGGGCACTCAAATCACGGCGAACACCCGGAACGCCTTTCCTCCAGGGGGGTTTTGAAGGCTGCGGGGAAGAGAGAGTGAGAAAACAAGAGGCAGAGTCAGCCTAGGTGCAGCATGTGTCAGTAACAGAACGTGTCCGAGGTCTTTATTTGCAGATGACAGACTGGCACAAACATATAGACTTCAGGTTTCTACATCCACACTGCTGTGTTGCCTGACAATGTGATGACTGATGAGACAGACAGACAGGCTGATGCCGCAGCTTCCTGAGAAAGCGAATGAGCCTCCATTTTCTTTTTTTTTAAACACAAACACTGGGGGTGCTCTGTGTGTTAATCCAACAAAGACAGGCATGTTGTGGCTTTCAAGAAGACTGATAAATGATGGGCAGATAATAACAGATGTCAGGCATCTCAGCGGAGTGACAAAGATAAATGTGGTGGAGAGACAGCAGAGGAGGGGGGGAGGGTGGGAGGGAGAGAGAGAGAGAGAGAGAGAGAGAGAGGAAAAACTAAGTCTCTGTACGTGTGTGTCCTTTAGGCAGGTCACCTTAGAATAATTTCAGGACTGAAACCACATGTGGGTCACGGATCTTGGTGCAGATTTGTAATCTTAATGCTGCTGCTCTCCATACAGTGGTGCAATGTGATCTACAAACCTCATTTCCAACTAAGCTAGTACACAGTCCAGAAATGGAATCAAAACTAAAACAAGGAAAGGATGAAATCTGGACTGCAGGCAGGTCAGTCAATAATATGGATGGATGAAAGGATGGATGGATAAATATGTATGTATATACTGCAACATGAACCAAAAGAAGAAACTAAAATCTCAAATTGTCACAGTGAAAACCTGACCCTTCAACAGTTTTTTAACCAGCCCCAGTGATACACTGACTTCACTAAAATACCTTCCTAACAAGACTGTAATATTTATTTACTTTATTTTCTCTCAGAGAACATCAAGTCTCTCTACTGAAACTTAATGTCTACTTCTTATTGCTTTATCTTCGCATTCTAGCCCGAGGTTTACATTTCTGTTAAGTATTTACAGTTACCTCGATGTTCAAAGTTTACTTTTACCCTGAGGTTGACATTGTTTCTTATTTATTGACACTTGACACTAAAGGTTTATACAGCATGTTCTTTATATTTCTGTCTCAATGTTTACTTTTTGTACTTGTGTCTTATTGTGTAATAACCAATTTGATCATTTTCTCTTAGAAAGCTAACATTTTTAATATTTTCTCATGTCTGTACAAATGACTCCAACTGAATGCAAAGAAAAAACAACAACAAATTGATGTGAAATGTTCTTTAACTGGTGGCAAATGGCAAAAGTTATTCTATTCTATTCTAAATTGTGAGGTCTGTCTGTTCCCTGGTCCAGCTGTCTGCTCTGTGGTGCAATCAGTGTCATCACACTCAGCTGTTGTGTTCGTCATTAGTCTCACTCGTATCACCTGGTTCCCTTTGTATATATACTGCTCTCCCTCACTCTGTCCTGGTTGGATCATTGTGCTGTTGTGTTCTGTGGTTGTGTGTGTGTTGGTCATGTTTTGCTGTCGTCCATGCTTGGTAGTTTATGCCTTGTCCTATTTTATTAATTTGCACATTGTTAATAAACCTGCTACACCTGAAGAAAGTCTTCCTGGGATCTCATTTGGGTCCTGCCTGCTTCCTACGATGCCCATACCATAACATAAATCCTGTGGAGACCAGAGAGCATTGCTCTGAGAAATGCTAAGCACTTAAACTGGAGACAAAAACAGTCTAAATCCACATGTATCTTTGTGACCAAACATTTCAACAGCTGAGTTAAAACGCCTCTCTTTTATAAAGGAGCTAAGAATTTGTGTGACATAAGATCCATTACCTCCCTGTATTATCATCTTGTTTAAATTCAGCCACTGCATCGATGTGGCCAAGCCAAAATCTAATAGGATTTCGATCCCTTTTTGATAACTCGGAATCTCAAATTACACCTTCCTCAATTTAAGGCCAATGTGGAGTTAAAAAAAACATGCTTCAACATGGAAATGCTCTCATCCTAAGCCAGTCAATTCATTATTATAAAGCAGAAGCATGTCAACAGCCCATGTGCACCACATAAGAGACATAATGAACTGCCTGCACCCAGAAAAGCCTGGACTCACGGGAGGGCAGAGTGGATAAATTTCCCCTCTACCTGAGAGCTATTGATTTCCCATTCCCACTCTCTGAGCTCAGCAAATTAACCCATTCACTCTACTAGAGATCAGAGAAATGAAAGAGTGCTAATTCTACAGTATTTATTGCAGAGTTGAGACATTTATATCATTCTAGTATAGCCTGGTTATTTAACATGGGCAGTGAATAAATATTAGGTTAAGTACATTCATCGTACAGTATATCATCAGATGGTAAATTGCAGTGGCGAGTTGATGGCAAACTACTGGCCCGTGGGCCACTACTTGCCTTGAATCCCCCATATCTAACCTGCAACTAGATAAGTCAATAATAATTCAATTTTGCCCTTGAGGATTTTTTAAAAATTTCTTTATATTATTTCTTCAATTTGCATGTGTTTAGGCCAAGGGAGAAAGTCACAGCAGCTGGAAAAACATGCAAACTACTATACCTACAAATGTTTTTGTTTTGATCATCTGGCTGTAAAGCAAAAACGTGAACCACTTCTTCCATCTCGTGCCCTTTCACATTCTTACTGCGTTCACATACCTCTCTGATGAAATGCCATTTTGGTACGAGGCGATGTAGTATCTTCGTTTATCCACTGGCATCACATCAATGTAACCGCCTGCATCATTCCTGATGACTCCAGTGTGGACAGCTGCAAGACAAATACTGGACCGCTACAATGCAGGGAGAAAACAGAGAAAACAACTGTTTTAATATTAAGGAAAACAAAACAAACCTAAAAAAACAACAACATGTTTTTGGCTAATTCAGCCTCAAAACGTTGGACTCACATCAGAGAAAATCCTCGTTCCAATTACTCTGGATGTGTGTGAGTTTTCCTCCAAACAGTTTCTTGGACAGTATAATCTACAATAACAAAAACAAAAAGTCGGTCGTGAGTTACAGGATAAATTCACATGACAGTGTGAACAGGCAGGAACAGAACAGCATCGTTACCTCGGACAGTGTTTGGCAGGCTTTTGGAAAGGACACAGCTGTGCGGCTGTGGTGTCACATGTGATGGCTTTGACTGAAGAAAGGAAAAAATACACATGTAGAACAATATACGTATATTTCGTGATGAATTGCAAAACTTCAAACCCAGGTGTGAGATGTGGTCGGACTGACCTGTGACTCTGGACACTGTGAAAGAGTTAGCACTCTGATATTTTCTGTCAAAACAAATCACAAAGCAATGGCATTAGTTTTATTCTGGCAAACTGATAAACTATAAAAATATTTTTTATGGTTTTCATTGACAAATTTAAAATTAGGTTAATTGAGCTAACAAAGCAGCTGCATATTAGCACCTATGCTAAGCTGCATTTCACGTGGTTTGTCAATTTATTGAGAAAAGCCAGATGAAATGTCTAACGATGTAAGCTGAAGTAGTGAAGTCATTACTTGAACCACTCTGAGGTAATGACAACCACGACCAAAACCTAATTTCTTTACATGATGAGACTTTACAAGTCTGCTGCTGCTGCAAAAATGGTCTTAAAGTGGTATTGAGCAAAAGGGAATTGGAGCTATTCTGAGGTGGACTGAAAACAAATGAAAACTTGGGCAGAGGAGTCATAGAAAAATGATTCTTCTTAGGTACAAGAAAAAAGGCAATAACAAATTTATACTACAAACAAAAAAGGAGAAAAAAAACAGCTTCTGTGACAGTGTGTTGGTGCATCAGCCTCAATGGCTAAGGTCAATGTTTCCCAAGGTGAGAGGCAGACTCTCTTCCCAGGGGGGCCTGGAGCTATTATGAGGGTGAAGCAAGTCAAATGAATTATTATTTAAATATTTTATTTATTTTGATGTAATTGTATTTCTTTTATACCATGAGAAACGTTTTGTACGAATTACGTTGTTCAGTAATGTTCAATGGAGTTTTGACAGTGGGGGGCAAAAGTGAGGGGGTACAATAGTCCACCTACAGTACAAAGGGTGTGGTGCAAAAAAGGTTTGAGAGCCAGTGACCAATGACCGTTGGTAACCCATTTTTTTTGCCTGATTATTGAAGGTTTAAACAAATATGAAAGTAGCTGTATTGCAGTTTTGCTCATATAGCAGTTGATATATTGTATTTTTTTTGTTTTGTATTTCATATCAAACTGACATACTTTGGTCCGTCCTGTAGACTTACCCTAAAGACTGAACTCCATTTTTATGAGATTTGATAAAATAATCTTTTCTTCCTTGTCTGGTTACATCCATCCATCCTCCATCATTGTCGATGACACCAGCATGTAGACCCGCTCTGCACACACTGGATTGCTGCAACACAACACAGTTCATGAAATCTCTGGACTTCTGGCAACAAACTAGTAGAATGATCAGACGATTCTGACCTGAGGTGGACTCACCATTTCATAGTAGACAGTTCCCACTACCTTTCCTATGGCATCCAGACACCCTGCAGGACACTCATATCTGTGGAAAAATCACACTGATGCTAGGGACGGTGATGAATACACAATGTTGAAGTGTTTCTGTTGTTGTTTTGTTTTGTTCTCTACCTATTGCAGGGCGTTCCTTTGCACTGATCCCGGAGTTTAGTGTCACAGGTTACAAGCTGAGCTGAAACGCACAAACACAAAATCCTTCGAGAGCTTGATCCAAAAAGAACAACATGTATTTCAGAGGTCGGCAGCTGAACAACCCAGTTGATTGAAAGTCAATGGAGAATGTTCTTGTGATGCTTCAGAAAATCACAGAGCAGAATAGGTTCAGGGTGGTCAGCAACACTAGAGGAAGTGTCTCAGCTTACCATCACGGACCCCTTGCACTGCAGAGAGGAAGCCATTTAAAAACCACAGAGAGCCCCTCTCACTCCTCGGCCCCCTCTCAGCCAGCCAAAAGCAAACACACACTCGGGGAGTCTTGCTAAAATAGACCCCCCCCCCGCCACCCCCTCACAACCAGTGACTTGCAATATTAAGGAACACTTTAGAAGCTGTCAAGGTCAATCAGGGAGAGGACAGATAAAAAGAACAGAAATCAAGGCTTTTTGGTGCAAACTGCTGCAGAACGTTGAAGGTCAAGCCTTGTTGTTTTTCCTCCGCTCGTCTGGTTTTGTTTGTTGAATGCCAAACAGACAGCAACTATGAGATCCCATGTTTTTGACCTTATTTTAAATGAAAACTGCTTTAAAAACTTTAAATATTACAAATATATTGTCCCATAATTCTTTTCACTCTCTGCACCACCAGTTTCTAAAACCAGACCCTACATGCACCCCCACCCCCCATCATGAGATGTAACTGGATACAGAATAAACAGTAAAATGGCAGCTTACACATCTGCTGTGTGTTGACCACATCATTCTTCTGCAGGTTCTCTGTGGGGGGCTGGGTGGGAGCTGGGGCAGGAAGACTGGGAGCCTCAGGTCTGGAGGCCCTGGACCATGGCTTCTGCGGTGAGAGGGGGGCCTCCTGCTCAATGAAGTTGTTTTCTTCAGTTTCCTCTTGCAGAGGATAGGAGCTGTCATCTTGGAGTAAAGTCACAAAGAATATATGCATTTCCATTTTTTTTTTTACCAGCTTTCTATTTCTTTGATATTTCTCTTTCGTACCTTTGTAGCAGAGATTGTCCCTACAGCCACCACCATAGCTGGGGGGGCAGGCAGAACACGGGGTACCATGTTTGTAAGGAGAATAGCCCCACCAGTTCCCCCTGTTTAGTTAAAAAAAAAAGAATAAAATAGTTTTAGCTCCATCGTCAACCAGACAATGTTCTCCCTCAAATCCAGAAGGACTTCCTGGAAGCTTGTGTTTCTCTGAAACACAGCCAAACAAATCTGCTCACTTTGGTGAGTAGTTGCAGACAAGATAGACAGCTTTGGCCCAGATCTGTCCCCACACATTCATGTCGTAGCACATGTTGACAGCACAGCCGATCCGACTGCTGGTAGCCCAGACCAACTGCAAAACAGACACCAGCGTGACCACATGGTTTCATATCCCTGAGGAAAATGGTACATATGGATGTACACAACGTACCTGTGTGTAATGAGTGCAAACTGGGCCAGAGCATCTGAAGGGGCAGTAGGGGTCACACTCCTGGGGGTAAGGGTAAGAGAAGTCCTTTACCTCGTTGTACCAGGCCTGCACGTGGAATGTGGGTGGACGATATCTGAGGAGACGTGTTGATTGATTACCAACACCATTTTAACAGTGTCTCTTTATTGTGGGAGTTTAAACTGATGGATTATTTCTAGTTAAAGTAACCAAGGATTTTTCAACATCAACATTTTGATGCCAGAATTCAAAGCAGATTCAACCAAAATATTAAAAGCAGTTTTCTAGCCTTCAGTCCAGCTCTTTTGCTTTAAAAATACTTCAACAAAGCGCTGACCCAGATTTGCCCCCCAGGTGTTGCCAGTTAATCTGATTAGAGTCAAGTGAACGTCTTGACTGTGAGCTTATATGATTAGAATTGGAACAAGAGTGTCTCTTGTGTAGCAGCCATGCTTTCAAGTGCTCGGTGGGGAGTTTGTGTTGTGTTTGTTTGTTTGTTTGTTTGTTTGGCCTGAGAGTTTGTTTTGCATTTATTTAGCTTGAGTCATAAGAAACCTTCACTCACACTTGACAACATACCTTACGTTGCATGTGTTACAATGTAAACATTTAGTAAACAAGAACGTGCTAGTATTAAGAACGAAACTAAATGGAAAGGAAGCTAAATGGAGCTAAATGGAGGCTTAGCCAAGCTTCAAAGAAGATCAAGCATTAAATAGGGGTTATTATACAAAACCCTTTTTAATAACTGGAATCAATTTTAACATTATTTAAAATTAGGAAAGAATGAAAGATATTTTTTGTGTGTGTTCATAGAGGTGTACAGCTCCAAAAATAATGGAGCTCTACTGAGGTATAGAGTCCTCAATGCCCTTAATGCCTTTCTTTTATCCTATTGGCAACTGCCTTTT
This sequence comes from Cynoglossus semilaevis, assembly GCF_000523025.1. Classification (NCBI taxonomy): domain Eukaryota; kingdom Metazoa; phylum Chordata; class Actinopteri; order Pleuronectiformes; family Cynoglossidae; genus Cynoglossus; species Cynoglossus semilaevis. The sequence continues at coordinate 4,546,570 of NC_024309.1, read as the reverse complement.
TTCAACTTAATTTTTTTTTTAATTTAATTTAAATTATTGTAGAAAATGTTTCAAATGATCCAGTGGATTCAATTCTTATTTTATTTCCATGGGTTTATTGCAGATATCAAAGAATTATTTTATGTTTTTTTTTGTTGTGCAGTCACTGAGGCCAGAATAAAATTGGTGTTGTGACTTTCATAAACCAACTGTTAAATCGGTTCTTTTTATTCATGTTTTTTCTATTGTGTATCACAGGCTCGTGACAGAGATGCCTATGTGTGCAGAGCTGGAGCCAGCTGTATAAGCCGCAAACACAGCTGATTTTCTCTTCTTCCGAACATTTAAAGACATTCTACGGTTTCTACTTCCAACCTTTGATTAAATGTGGGTTTAAATATGCGTGTAAAGAAAGTGTAAAGTGTAAGGTGTGTGTTCACCTTCCCCAGTGGGCTCCCAGGTTCTGTCCAATCTGTGGCAGTAACCCAGAGGGACCATGTTCCCACAAGCAGGTCTCGGCCCACTCCTCAGCTGTTCGCTCCAACTCGGTGTCCCACACCTGCAAAAAGAAAAAAGAAAATAAATGGGGGGAACCATGTGGGTGAAAAAATACTTATAGATGTATTATTTTTCAGCATAAAATGCTGCTACTTTGTCTGTGCTGGGAAATTAATTTAAAAAAGACAAAAATAATAATGAAGTTTTGCTTTTAAAAGGGCTTCCAGACTTCCATGCAGCTCCGGATGGGTTTTCCCGTAAGCTTGGGTGTTATTCAAAAAAATGCTCAAGCTGTTTTTACTCTTGTAATACCTTCCATATGTCTCCAGTGAGATGCCTGGGCATGGGCTTTTGTTTCACCTCTTTCTTAATTTGCGCTCTAAAGTCAAGTTTGGCTCTGGTTGCATTCTCAGGGATCGTATTCCCATTTTTGGGTTTTTGGGGAATGCAAGGACTGTCCTTCCTCTCCACTGACCTACATTCTCGCATCAAAAAAGTTGAAATAACACCAGCCGTAGCTTCTCTGAAGGACACGGTGTGTTCCTTTAATTGCACACCTCCACTTCCTCCTTTTAAGGGTGGAGTTCGAATGTGGCAGCTCTGTTATGGAGCTAATGAGTTTACATCTGCTTGTAGAAATGTGTGAACATATGCATGGATAAAAACAGCACAGGTGTATGGATTCAGCACAGTTCACACCTATGGCCCTGGAAGTCATGCCTTACCCTGTCTGAAATCCCAATGATAGTAAAAAGATAACCAAAAAAAAAACTATCTGTACCTCGAACTCTCCCTCCTCCCTCCACGCCCCCTCCCTCTCCTCCTTTGGCATCCATCTCCCACTCTTGTTCCCACCAGCAACAACTGCTGTTCTCTGCATTATTCCCAAACTACACACACAGCTACCTAACAACGGGGCATCTGGCTGTGCTGAAAGTTAACTCTTACCTCTGAAAGTGTTGACTTTCTCAGTGTAAAGTAAGTGTAAACTGATGTTAACTAGTGAGTGACAGGGTCAAGGTTAAAAGAGGAATGAGGATTTGTTTGCCTGAAACTCTATCTCTCTCAGACGTGACCTCTACGGATGGTTCTAAATGAGAGTCTGTGTGTAACAGTTGAAATCCTCAGTTCTGCTTAGGAACCCTCACCATCGTATCCGATGATGTTGCAACAGAAATACGTCAGAGATTTAAACCTGTTCAGAGATAATTGGATTTTTATTGCTAGACCCTTTTTTTATTGCCTTAAATCTTTTTTTCTTGCGTCACTTTAGCTCCACTGAAAACCTGTGGTAACTGCTAAATAATGTGCACACCACAGCTCATGGGACGTTCTGTACTCTGACAAGGTCAGCAAGAGGTTTGAGATTATTATCGATTGGTCACCACTCTGAAAAGAAAATGTTGAGGAATGTTTAGGTTCTAATAGAAGACCATTCTGTTTCCTAGTAGAGAAAAGCAGGCTTGGGACGTGTCCCTCACTCTGCACACGTCTGAGCTGTTAAATTTAGCGTGCAGCCAGCTCGTCCAACTGGTTTTGTTTGTACAGTGAGCCCGGCAGAGGACGCCTTGCACCCAAGACACCCAACCACCACCCACCCCAACCGCACCTTCACTGGGGCCCATAAAGAAAAACACCTCCCTCGCTGCACTCTTTCAGCACTGTGCACACTGCATTGTTTATTTCACTTAACACTTCATTTGTGGCCAATTTTTTTCTCTGTCATCTGGTTGCATTCCAAAGGATTCAGAAGGGTACTTCCTTCGCACAACCGAACTTCCTGTTTGTAACCAATGGTGCATCCAGAGACAGAATGAAAATTAAAGAAAAGTTGTGAAAACTGGAAGAAGGGGGAGGTAAAGGGAGAAAAATTAGGTTGAATTTAGGTTCAGAAATGAAGGATGCAAATAGAAAGTATACTTTTAAAAATCATATGATCAATGTAAAGCTCAGGTGAAGGTCTTTTTCCCAGCCTTGTTGACACATGTTTCTACAGAATCCGTTTTCCATAGGTCAGAGAACATTAGTGAGTCAGGAATGAAGGTTTTGAAGTTACTAAACCAGAAAAAAAACATCTGGACAGGATGCTGAACTGTAAGATCCTGAATTAAACCATTTCCCAAAAGAGGAACCACCGGGTGTTTTTCTACCGTGACTGCATGGACCAACGATAACCAACAGGTTTTGAGGTTATCTGTGACATTATCAAAATTTGCTAATTTGATCTCCATGTGTAGGCGTGCATCTCTGCTAAGTTTTATGACCATGCTGCCTGACATATTTAGCAGGGGCGCTGTTACATTTGGCACCGGAGCAATGTTTACATTCTGGGCATTACATTAAGCAGCTCACTCACTGACATATAACTTGTTGCCTGGCCTGCCTGATATATTTATATGATGCAGACAGCACTGGTGAGGTCTGAAGACCATCCAGCCCGGTGACATTAAAGTGGCATGTTTGTAATTTGTGTTAATGTCAGCCTTTAACCAGAGCATGACCACGGAGCACGTCTGAGGAGCAAAGATACCGAGACATTCAGATGCTGCTCTTTCTGTCTAGAGATTTTTTTTTTTTTTTTGCATCCAGCACCTGTTCCTTTGGATATTTACTAGGTTTTTAACTAAAACCAGCAGCATTAAGACTATAGGGTAAAGCAAAGACACACTGGAGAGAATCCACCTTCCATCTGGCCTGTGAGCACTGCAAATGAAGCTACGCAAAGCTGCCGGAACAAAATATGTTTGGGTTGCTTTGCCTAATCTTTCACCGCCGCAGTCTGAAACTTCGTTTGCATTTGGCAGTCTTCCAAGTGAAACCCATTTTAACAAACTTAAATCCTGCCTTTACTCACTGTAAACACTGTCTAATAACCTAACAAAACCACTGCATCATGAAAACACACAAGTTAAACACACACACAACCTTACAAAAACAAACACTCACTCTCGAAAACTCATCTGTGTGTAAAACATTAATAGAAAGTGTTTCATCCTTTCTGGTAATCGAGGTCCATAAATGTAGGTGTGGAGGTTTCTCACGTCTGTGTTGATAACTGTAGGTCAACATGTGAGTCAAAGGCTGAACCCTGGCTCCCAACTGAAGCTGCACCTCAGAGTGCAGAGTGGATCACTACAGAGTGTGAATGCTGATCCGAGGGAATTTTTGGGCCTCTGCATTGGATAATGACAGAATTGGAACGGAGCCACAGGGACAAGAGAGAGAGCGAGAGAGAGAGAGAGAGGCAGAGAGGCCAAGGAAAAGAGACGGATGGAGAAGGAAGGGCCAGCTGGGATTTACTATGTTATCTCATGTCATGGCCGCCACTGGGGGTCACTCAGGTGTGCTTTCATACAACTGCAGACAAAGACAGGGCTCACGGGGCTAACAGTGGTGTATGTGTGCAACAGGATCCAACTTGGAACAGTGTAGGTGTGTGAGTTCTGTGTGACTCTGTATGCATGAATGTGTGTAGGAAGTGCAGAGGAGCATGTCTTTGGAGTCTTCCAGTACAGTGGAGCTGTGAGGCTTCTGAGAGGTGACAGCAGATCAACAGAGACAGAAACAGAAGCAGAATATCACAAACCAGAACCAGAAACCCACCCTTTCAAAATAAAATATGAAAAAATAAGAAAAAAATTGGCTTCTTTAGTGATATGTATATACAGTATATATATACAGTATGTGATAGAATTATAAATATCATTCTAATATTTTCTTACTGGCACTTTCCCACATAATTTTCCTGCTTTCACCGGCTTGACTTTGTTATTCAAACTCTTTCAGTTTTTTTTGACAACTGTTTTGTTATTCTTCCTCCCTCCATCTGTTTTTCATTACTCACTCATCCTATCAGTCCCCCATTGTCATTACTGCTGTATCCCTTGCTAACGTTCACCCTCTTCCTCTCACCTCACGTCCTCTTTTTTGCCCACCTCTCCATATTTCACCCCTGGGTGCCCCTGCAGCTAAAAAAACCAGCCAACTGTAACAGGAGACAGTAGAAAGGAGCTGTACACTGCTGGCTCAGCATTTGTGCCTCAGCCAGAGCTTTACACACACACATCCATATGCCCATTTAAACACACACACGAGAACACACAAGTCCTCACGTCCAAACTCACAATTATACAATTGCACACTCAAGAAATTGCCCCCAGCACTGAGTGTTTATTTGCCTTTAGCAGAGAATACTGCCTTTTGTCCTGCACGTCTTTGAGTGGAGATGAAAGGATGATAAGACGTCATTACTCTGCGCAAACGCGCACTTAGAGATATTTAACCTCTAAGTGCGGTGGGAGGGAAATGCAGTGTAGCGGTCAAGCTGAGCCTACACATGTAGTGTTTTTGGAACACTTCCAGGACTGTGGCTGAGTTACTGTTAGAGGCTGTGGTGTGAGTGTGTGTGTGTGTAAGTGTAGGTGTGTTTGGGGGGCAGTGAGACAGCTGGTAAAACAAGCCCCGGTGCCTTGCTCTGATTCTAATTGCACAATGAAAAGTGATCTGGCGTTGTGTACACACACACACACACCGTACCCAAAGGATAAAGTAAAACAAATCTGTTAGCTTGGGTTATTTAAAAAAAACTTGTAGTAACATGATCACTGGTAATTTAGTGGAATTCTTCTCCTGGCAATTGAAGCAAAGTCACATGGGTTCAGGTTGGTATGTGATTTTGTGTAAAGGTGCCAAGTGGGACAGGTGATGGAATGGTCTGGGGACAGCCTCATTTCACTAAGCTTGACCAGCTGCAAGTTTGCAAAACTCTTAGGGAGTTCACAAAGAGGTCAACATGTTTTAAGGTGTGGAAATCCCAATGTATACAAATGTGGAATTTCATGGGAATCATTGCTGAGTCAGTATTTTCTTCAACGGACTGCATCCACTCACCATGTACTCCATGTTAGACGCAGGTGGGTAGACTTGACCTCTGAGCTTGTTGTGAAGGTCCAGGATGAGTTGAGCGTCACTGTCAGTAATGGCCCTCTTCCCTCGTTGCTTGGCCTCCCACCAGCCCCCGTCCTCGTCCAGGTACTTGTCCAGAATCTCCTGCCAGCCCGTGGAGTTCGGAAGCATCACCATGGATGTGGCCGTGTGGAGCAGCAGGAGCAGGACCATGCTCATCAGCCAGTGCAGGGACAAGTACTTCATCCTTCTTAGATCGGAGGACAGTGATGGAAGTAGTTCTCGGGAATTCCAAAGTTGTATAGAGGTTACTGAGACCTGAGCGGAGAGATGAAAGCAGAAATATTGGAACAACTCTTTGGAACAGTCTCTTCTGTGTCAGGTTCTCTAAATAACCTGGGTCAGAGCTGAACTTCCAGACACTTGGAGCACTTCACTTCTGGGAGTTCACTGAGGCTAAGCCGACAGGCTGAAGATGACTATTTTAAGTAAAGATCAAAGAAATTGCTCCTAGTGTTGAACATCCTTGAATATTTTACCACTTTTTTCCCTGAATTGGAACCATGTGCAGACTGGGGAGCCTTTAAATAGAAATGCAGCATTTTTTATATCAAAGTATGAGGTGAGGTTGTGAGAAAAGTGCCCAAAATGATTCAGAAGATAAAAACTCTATTATGGGCAAAGTCGTACGTATTTATGTATGTATGTATGATTTGAGCTGAAGTTTTTTAGAATGCAAGCTGCAGTGCTAACAGAGGCTGGTACCAGCAGCCAACGTCTAATGGAAAACTGTGGAGGGTAATGCCTGTTGAAATAGAAATAGAGTGGTGTGATTTAATGTAGACTTTGGAAATAATTTACCTTTAATGAATTGGAACTGAGCCCGCTCCTTTAGATCCTGACAGAGATCTGGCTGCTACTGCACGCCTGCAGCAAGAAAATATTAAAAGAGACCCAAAAAAAAAAAAAAAAAAAGAAGTCCGTCTGCAAAGTTTAAGTTGCAAAGCTCTGGTAGCGCGATGAGTAAATCAAAGCTGGGATGTGAGCGCCTCGCAGGCAACTTTGAAAAGTTACTCCTCTTTCTTGCCGGATTCTTGCACCAAAGCTGCTAAAGCATCATTTATCCACATTATATCCCCAGCTCGGCTGCGCCTCCGCGGTGCCGCCCATGAACACGCCTCTCCATGAGCGGACACGGCCCACATACGTTAAAGCCAGGACCTATGTGCGTTCGTGCGCGTGCATGATGTCCGTAACATAGAAATCCAAGCAGAAGTTTTGCCTCTCCCTCCCTCCCTCCCCCTCGTGCTTTTTTCTCTCCCACATTTTTCAGTGTTGTGTCCAGAAAAATTCAACCTGGCAGCAGCCGATACAGAATCGGCCAGAAATAGTCACAGAATGAGTTTAGAATTCAAATAATATTAGGAGTTTGACTTATTTATTCAGCCATAATGCAGCGCAGTGAGGTGTGTTAAAATAGAAATGCTGCAGCCCCCCCCCCCTTTTTCCAGATTCCATTAGAAGTGTGGTTTCACAGCATGAAATTATTGTGACAAGATCAAAATACCTCTATTTAGACTCCAGTAAAGGAATTTCAGACCCACTGAAGGAAAGAAAAAGTGACCAAAATACTTTTTGAGTGTGAAAACTGGGGTGAGGAGTTTTACTGACACCAGGTATACTGAGAGAAATGGGGGAAAGAAAAAAAATGGAACAAGCCAAAATGTCAATTTCACCATTTATATAATGGCAGTGATGCTGTGTTGACTGTTTGTTGTTGTTTATATTTTGGTATATATATTTGTCCATACGGGCTATGATCAACTCCAACACAATAACAGTCAGAATCCATTATGCAACATTCACTCAAGTAATAATGACACACCTGATTTCCAGTTACAGATGGCAGTGGCTCTGTTGTTCTGCTGTTAGCAAGCAAGCAGAAAATTAAGTGTAAAGCATGAAAAACTTGTTTAACCTTGATTTTCTTTTTTAAACAAAACCCTTTGCTGTGGTGTTGGATTCATTTACAGGTTAGCAACCTGTGCTAGATGTTATAGCAAGGGAATGACAAATTGAAATGAAATGAAAAAATTGACCTGTCAGTCATACTGTTGTGTTCATACTGCCACACTGTCCAAACCCAAATCATTCTAAAAAGTTGAGATAAAATCAAGTGAACTGCTTGGTTAACTTGAAGACATTTCATCTTTTTCCTCATGGCTTCTTGCTCTGTAAGAAATCCCTGGACAATCAGGTGTCTGCTAAATGCCTTTAGGCAATAATACATGACTTCTAAACATTACCACAAACTAAAAGCAACCAAATTCTCCAAGCCTCTGTTCACAGGTGACTCCACGAGGGATTCAAATACAAACCAACCCTCTGTGTTTTTTTTTTTTTCTTTCTAAATCCTGGACTTGCCGTCACTGTTTCCTCCACAGACTGCACATTCCATGATGGAAAAAGCCACATTTAGCCTTTTGTCATCTGGTCATTTTCAGAAGTAGCTGTGGCACACATGGAAACAGTAGCTAATCACCAGACCTCAGCCTCCTGTGCTGTACACAGAGGGAGGGAGGGGGGAGGGAGGGGGAGGCACAATCTTCTTGTAATTCAGCAAACACCGGCCAAGCCACCATTGATTTTTTTGGTGTTTGTGTGTGTGTGTGTGCCTGCCTGTTTCAGTAAATCCCTCTTGTTTTCATGACTGCTGTTCTTTCCTCTTTAGTTTTCAGCTTTCAGCCTCTGACTTCTAGCAGATTTAGGCAACTGTCTCATGCAACTGAAAACTATATGTGAAAACACAGTGTCTCTAGTCATTATTATAGACTGGAAAGTGTAGTGCTATATCATTTATTTAAGAGGCATGTGATGAGATTTTCTTTTTTTTCTCTTTTTTCTTGTTACGTAATGTCATTAAAAACTATAAAAAGATTTATGTGTGAATTATAGTAAAAGGTTTAACTATCTTCCATCAAATTTAACAAGGTGCACTAAATACATAAATATGATTCATTGGTGTATTCAATTTTCTTTAGAAAAATGACATCACTGTGGTTTCAGTGAAGGTTGTTGTCCTCTTGGAAGTCAGTTATTTTTGGTGATCATTCCTTGAGTGGTGGTTTCTATATTCACTTCTGGACTGTGACAGGACAAAACTGAAAACTGAAAAATGTCACTTTTTGAATAGAATACATGCTTGTACTTCTATCAAGGCTGGAAAAGCACCCTTTAAGTACGACTAACTAATGACCACATGTTCTCCTTTTGGCTTAATGTATCAGCTGTGCCTACTGGTCAGCCTGCAGGCACGTGCACTATCCTGTTTTTGTAGGGCAGCTGTGCTGTCTAACCTACTTCTGTGAATGTGATACAAGGCCTCTCACATTAGTGACCCACCACGTACTGAACTTCCATAAACCCAGGGTTTACTGTCTGCTCCTTGGGTCAAAAGCCAAGGCCTCAGCCACTGCTGCCCCAGCAGCCCCC
>NC_024309.1:4529549-4537678 GCF_000523025.1 Cynoglossus semilaevis | reverse complement strand
CCAGGGCGAGTAGGGGCAGGGGGGAGGGGGGGGGGGGGGGGGTGCTGAAAAACAGTCATTCATCTGCTATTGAATTAATGCCGCTCTACATTTAGATGTATGTGTTTGACTGTATAAGAGCGAGAGGTGAAGCAAAGGACCAACAGGGGGCCTGTGTGTGTATTTATTTAGAAACATGAGAGCGCTAAGTGTGTGTGTGTGTGTAACATAAATATATTGGCAATACATAAACAGTGCAATCATTTTAAACACTTTTATCAGGTTAGAGTCACTGCTGAAGTATGACAGAACTGACTCTAAGTTAATGTTCGCTAACCCAGATTATGTGGATGAAATTATGTGGATGATAGAAATATTGACCAACTGCACTGGGATTTCTGTGATTTACGGTTTGGTAATTTAGGTCAGGCCATCTGTAACGGTAGAGACAATCTCTGATTAATGTTTATCACACGCTTGGCTGAGAAATGTGCCCTCATTGGTCCTGTGTCACTGCAATAGAAATGATTTCAAGCCAGGTCTTTGGGTCTCAAAATGAGTTTCCCTGTTTTACCTCCTTTCTTTTAATTAAATGTAATAACTTGTGGTACTTGCCACTAGAGTGTCTACGGACATCTTCACATTTATTCTTTCTGTTACTGCATTTTCCCGTTTGTTTTTTTATGGTAAATTATAAAAAAAGGATTTGAAAAGTTTCAAGACTGATGTTATTTCAAAAATGTCATCAGACATCTATCTATCTATCTATCTTAAATCTGACCAATGATAAAATCAGCATCACCATCAAATCATGATCAAACTTAAATAGAAATGTATTAAAATGGTCAGACCTCTATCTCCCTCTGACGTTTACCTTTCCCCCAAAAGTGAATTCTTGAGAGGAAGCTCTGTAACATCCTTAATGGAGATTTGTACGATCATTATCTGTCAAATAATATCTTTGATTTACTCTGTTGTTACTGTTATTTCTCTTGTGTGCCTTTTAAATCTAAAAACCTTCATTCCCCTTCTTCTCCTCTTCTGGTCATGTCACTTTTTGCACTTTCTATCCCCCACGCAGAGACTGTTAGGCCTGGGGCCAGGATGCTTCAATCTTCACCTCCTCTTTTCACTATGTGGTCTTGATAGAAACCCCATGAACCCAGCAGAATGCACGAGCCGTGCCAGACCAAGCATCCACACAACAGAAGTCAGTGCACACAACAGCAAACTGCAATAATAACATTGTTGAAGAACCCCTTTTTGTTGGCCCGTGTTATCTGGCACTGATGTTGCCTAATGGTTTTGGATGACTTGAGTTGAGGTCAGGGCGCTGGAATGGAGTCTGGGGTGAGAGAGGGAGTAAAGAGCATCAAGGACACTTGGCTGGTGTTCTACATCACTGCTCAGTGACATTGTCAGCAGAAGGTGGCCTCATATATCTCCTTCTGGTCAGTTTGGCGTTAGTCTGTGCGGCTCTACCCCCTTGTGGTGAATTTATGTCAGTTCAACGAGGAGGTTTTTTTTTTTTTTTTTTTTTTGAACCAAATTGCACGGCCTCTCATTAGACCTATACCTAAATAGAGTTTTAGGATAATAAGCAATTTAAAAATAATAATCAAACGGTCACTAATTGTGCATTTTCTGCAATTATAAGTGGACTTAATAGATCTTAAGGAAAAATATGCTGTATAAAGAAGAAAAAATCGTTAGACTTCCTATTATCAGGTACGGTAGTAAAAGTTCTCTTGGCCATAAGATATCTTAACGACATTACTGTTCCAAAATCATTTGAGCGATTGCAGGAAATGACAGATTAAACCACCAGGTGTCAGTGTCATTCAATGCAAATCGAGTGCTGGGGCTTTAAAACTGAGAGCAACTCATTGTGAACTTTTAGTGAAATCAGGTAGAAGTCAAAATAAACTAAAATAAAGTCCATGATGCCACAGGAGGACACGTTAGCTCCCCTACTTTTAAACCACAAAGAAATCTGAGCAGACTTTATGCAAGACTGGGGGATTGTACTAATCTGCCAGAGTATTAAAGAGGGATCAGAAGACAAAAAAGGCCAAAGTTCTTATAAACTGGTAACATTGAGACAGTGAGTGCAGGGGGGATTGCGGATGCCAAATACCCACTGTTTTTGGTTTTAAATTGTCTATTTCTTTCTGTGTGTTGACAATTGCTGCAACTTGTGGCCTGGGAAAAAACAGCTGAAACAACACATTTATGGAATTGAAAAATGCTGATTTCTCTCATGTTGCAGAATCTCATCCAAATGGATGCAAAGAGTGCGCAATTTTTGGGATTTTTCAAATTGGATATCAACTAATCCCTCACTGTCTCACTTATAAATATGAATAATTCACTATGCAGATAAGGTGAGTCAATGAAGAGTCATATAGAGTCATATAATTCATACAATGCATCCTAATAGCCAGGAGGTGAGTGTGCCAGTATCAGCATCGCAGCCTGTGAGTGAGACTGTTGGTTATGAAGGAGAGCTGGAAATGAAGGAGGAAAGCCCATCTTATTATGAAGCACTTTCCCATCACCATTTTTCCGAGAGTACATTGATTTTGGCCCACGACTTGCTGCTGCAGAACGTCGTTTATCTTAAGTCCCCGTTAGGCCCTGCAAAGAGGCTACTGTGGCCCCTTCCAAGACAAAGATTACAGTAAGGCATGGAGAAGACATGAAAACATGGCCCACCTTTGTGTGGATTTGTGTGCTTTCACTGAACCAAGGAGTTCAGGTCTGGAAACTGGGTTTGGTTTGTTGCAACGATTGCTTTTAATGGGATATATTAAATTATTATAGACTATATGGCCAATAACATTAGCCCGTCTATGTATACGCATGGCAACATCAGTTAGAAAAGTCACAGGCTGATAAAGGAGCCAAGGATTGTGGTACCAGTGATGGTGAGATCAGTCAGACCAGTACTGGGGTCGGTAACCCCCCAGACTGGTTGAGGGGCTGCAGTGACCTAAACAAACCAGCTCCATGGTGCTAGATTTTGAGTGATACGTTTGCATATTTCTCTAAACTGTTTTCCACATTAATAATCCCATCATTATGATAAGTTTATTTGTCTTTCTGTTACAGTCATATAAAAGAAAAGAAAGTAATGAATCACAATTAATCAGGAGTAATCATAATCCTTAATTGTGATTAATCGACAGCTACTCTGTGATTTTACACACACTGTATAAATACAGAGGCGATCATGTGAGGAGCTACGCTTTGCCAAGGAAAAGTCACTAGACGAGAAAAGTGAGCATAACATAAGCCATTCACCTCAAAGTGTTTTTTACTCTGGATGATTGAATAAAACATCATCACTACAACGTGCTGCCAGCGTGGGGAGCGTGTGTACATCCCCCCACCAGAAAGCAGGACGGAATGAACCATTTCCCCACATGTTATAGTGACAGCGTCCCAAATAAACAACATTAAAGAACACAAGAAGCTCATGAGACACCACAAATGATTTGTGTACCTCAAAGGTTTTATTTTTTACTCCTTGTTTGAAGTAAGGGCAACTCCGGCTGGAGGACGGAAAAACGTGGCCTGCAGTTAACTCTGCTGCCCCAAGAGATTTATGGTGGAGTTACAAACAGCATGCTAAAGAGTAGTAACATGTACATGCCAACATTTGAGGAGATCCCAAAACATGCATCAAGTCACTGACATCAGTCTATGGGAATCACATATGTCAACAGTTTCCCACCTGGACTGTGTACAGTCTGTCAGACGTATAAATAAATCAGTTTTCTCTGGACTTTCACTGCACTTCTTATAATAAACGTTTAATGTTTTGCCAAAATTTAACTGAAAACACTACAGTTATGTATTATTTAATTTCATGTTATCTGCCAGATAATTAAAAGTCATGTGTTACTACTACTATTGACTCATTAAGTCACAACAATCACTGTCTGAGCTAAAAAAAAGCAATATTTGCTCAATCCAGTCAAAAGGATTAAACAAATTACCAAAAAAAAGTTATCCAAGAAAAGGTTAGCTAAGATTACCAAGATTTGAGTGAGTTAACTCCTGCACACTTTTCTTCAAGAGCTAAAAGTTGAAATGAAACCATTTTTTTCACAAGTTGCCAAAGCGTGCAACAAATGTAACAAATTAAACCAAAAACTAGGAAGGATTAGACCAGATGGACACTCAAGTACTGCGAGTATATCCATGTGAGCAGATGTACAAGCAATACCAAGGTTTTTTTGTTTTATGTTTGTGTACCACCTTGAAATACTTTGCTCTTCAAGTACCACCAATATCATTAGCATTAAATCTAGCAGAGACCAACCCTGATCAGCAAAGTCCGCCAACAAGAGAATATGAACTTTTACTTGAAGTGGCGCAACGCTGATGCGTTAGCATTGTTGTTATGTTTCTTTTGTCAGGCCTTAGAACACAACACCCAATCTCTATAGTTACACACGTAAAGTTAAAGAATTTGGAAACAAGGCTTCAACACCGTTTACAAGGATATGGCACGAGTAAAAGGTAAAACGACTGTGCAGGCAGTGTAGACAGCTGTTCAAATGACCGTAGATGTTTCACCAACTTACACGTGACAACGTGAAAACACGGCTGAAACATTTGACATACGACAGAAAAGAAGGAGCTTTTTACTGTATGTTTTTATTCAAACCCTGACGAACACAGTATTTGTCAATGTGGTTGAGGCGTGTTTTGTGTCAAACACACAAATATTAAAGAGTAACAAAATATAATGTGGGTGTGTCCAAGTCTAGAAATCTTGGCTTAACTAAACATTTTTTAAGAATTGCAATTTTCCCTTTTTTTGACATTTTTAATTCAAAGTTTTCCTGTGTTCTGACAGTCAGACAGCTGCCTTCATCCTCACCCATATCCATGACCTTTGCTCTGTCTGACGAAGAAGCCAGCTAAATGTCAACTGCAGGTCTGTGGAGCTCACGCTCCTGCCTTTTAAATGTCCACCAATCGTCTGTTTGGCTCCGACCACAGCATTTGCTCAGACAGAGGGATTTTCCCATGCATGCTAATGTGTTCCTCAAACTCTCTTCGCTCGATGCTTTCAGGGAGTTCACTGCTCTATTAGGGCTGGCTTATTAGATGAAGCTTTTTTATTACAGTGCATGAAGAGGTTCATGGGATGGGAAGTTAAAGTGTTAAAACCTCGAGCTGCCGTGGAGCAGCACAGCGAGCTTTTGATCCCAGAGGAAAGTTTTCTGAGGCTTACATTACACAGATGTGTATCTTAGTAATAAGGCCTCTTATGTCTTGTTTGTTTGTTCATTCACTGGCGTCATTGTCGGTTCTGATCTCATGCACATCACTTTGATGCAGGCTGGCTCAGACCCAAGTTCTGCTGGGAGAAAGAGTGCCGTAACTGCAGCACCTGAACGTTATTGCTTTACATCAAAAAGTTCCACATGTTGTTCCAGGTTTACAATGATGAAACCCTGCTGAGCTGACGATAATAATGCCTTTAATGGACAGACTGTCCTTATTGTTGTCTTCATGTTGTCTGTTGAGAAACTGCTCATTACGATATTCTTTTGATTATTCTGACGCGGCACAGACAACTGTTGAGATTTGTTGACAGACAAACTCTGAACAAAATGTTTTAAAAAAGGATCAAAAATAGATCATTTTTATTTCAAATTCAAAACACACAACAGTTCACTGCATACATAGATTGTTGCGGATGCTGATTCTCATACAGTCAGTGCGGGTAATGATCGTATCTTGTTTTTCAATGTTAAAAGTCTATCATTCGTGTTGACAAACAGTCTCTTCTGCTTTTGAAATCATTCGCCATTTTGAAATTTCCGGGTTCATGCATTTCTCTTGCTTTTGTTGTTCTAGTGCGTGTAGGTCAATCGAAAGTAGATTTCCATAATGGAACCACCTTTGAAGACTTGCGATACCATGTGTACAAATCCTTTACAAAAAAACAATACTTGCAATTTAAATATTTTCACATATAAATTGAATAACTTACAGAATATTTGAAGAATACGAAAAGTCAAGGTGTAACAAATATCTATATGTACAAAAACAATAGAAATTTCCATGTATTTGGGAAATCTACACACATTTAAGGTGCACTTAAGTGCCTAATGGTAAAACAAATGCTATATCAAAAAAATCCATATCGAATACAAACACTCCGTACGTCCAATACTCTAAGATGGGTACATAGATTAAGAATACAGTATAACGATATAGCTGTAACAAGTGTGATTGTAAAAATGTAGGTCAGACTTACTACATGTGCTCTATTGTGTATAAATATAACAAGAACCATCAATGAAACCTGTGAAATGACTAAAAATGCTAATGCTAATCAGTGCAGAAATCTGCAAAAAATATCTGTAAATGAAAGAAAAACGTTCAGGTAAATGGGGTCAAGTGTAGAGCTAAGAGTCGCCTGTGTCACTGACATTTTTCCATTTACAATGTAAGTGCACTTCCAACAAAATAATACGCTATATGTTTTTAATACTTACAATTAACAAAAGAAAAAAATATGCATTAACATCTTCATTTGAAATATTGCAGCTGACTGCAGAGTTAGCTGCAGCAGCTTCTGAGCTGACACCGCATCTGTAGGTTTTTCCCTCTGAGGTCAGGAGCTTTTGATCTTTACATCACAGCATTCCTGTGAAGGCCGAGCACACAACATGGAGGTGTGATGCCTGTAGCACCAAAGTGAGCAGGTATGAGCAGCTATGATGGTGTTATGTTCTTCATTACCACACTAGTATACAAAACTAGAAAAATTAAAAAGAAAAAACTGACATACAGAATATACCGCTTTTAAGGACCCATTTTACACATAAATTATATTTCATTAATTCAAAATAGAAACAAATTAATTTACAGTTTATATACAGGTCACCAAAATTGTCTGCTGCCTTCGATTGTATGCTAGTGTCTTTAAATAAGGCCATATATACAAAATAGCGCGGTCCAGACTGTTGTGCAAATCCTTACGGGATTGAAACAATGTCTCTGTGGTACTGTAGGCTGTCAGCTTATGTGGGGGGTGAGGGGGCTTGAGGCTGGGGAGACCTGTGCCTTATTTGAGCCAGTGCAGGTAGTTCGTCTTGAGAGCAGGGAAGCACATGTTGTTGCTGCACGAGCCCCCGTAGCTGGGGGGGCAGGCAGAGCAGGGCACGCCCACTTTGTAGGGAGCTTCTCCGATCCAGTTTCCCCTGAAAAGACAGAACCCCCCGGATATCAACCAATCTGAAAGTGACGTGAGGTAATACCTGCATATACTGTAAATCAGTGGTTCCCAAAGTGGGGGGCAGGCCACTCTCGTGTGGCGTGGGGTTATTGCAGATTGCCGCTGCAGCTCTAATTAATTAAATTACTTTTGTGCCAGAGAGGCAACATTTCACTATTTTTTAGTGATGATATCCCTTTTGTGGAATGTTCAGTAGAACCACAGCTGTGAACGTGTTGATGTGAGACAAAAGTCTCATCTACAAAACCAGTGCTGCAGAAAAGGCATAAAGAAATAAAATAAGCCAAGTTCAACTACTTCTGGCTGATCTGACAGTTTTCGCCAGTTTCCGTGTAGATTTTGTGAGTCATGTGAAGCCTTGTCTAAAAAGTCCATGAATTTTGTGACTACTTATTTCTTCCCACCGTAGTACTCGTGCCAGTGCAATATAATATATTGATATAATAATTTATAGCAATATAGTTTAATTAATATAGAATAGTTATGAGGGAAACCTGTTTGTAAATGATAAATATAATACAGGACAAGGTCAATAAAATCAAATGTCTTTAAGGACAAATTATTGTGTTCTGACTCAACAGTCACAAAATCTGGTCAACAACAACTTACTTGGGTGAATAGTTGCAAACCAGATATGTCACCCGCTTCCATACTGAACCCCATACGTTCATATTGTGGCAGGTATGAACAGCGCAGCCCACTTTATTGGATGTTGCCCACACCATCTGCAAAAGGACACAACAGCTGTGAGGTCATGGCCATGGTGTTAAGCCAGTACTTCAGTCCTGCAACAAGTACTGATAGATGAGCGTAATACCTGGGTGTAGTGGGTGCACATTGGTCCGTAGCATCTGAGAGGACACCTGGGGTTGCAGTCACGTGGGTA
>NC_024309.1:4509608-4529538 GCF_000523025.1 Cynoglossus semilaevis | reverse complement strand
GTTGCAGTGAAGTGGGTAGGTGAAAGAGTAGTCCTTGACCTCATCGTACCAGGGTTTCACCAACTGAAGGATGGATCGATAGCTGCAAACACAAGACAGACGTGTTTAGTCACAGACAGGAAGTGTGAATTTGTCAGCAAATCTATATATACAGCTTGGCTGTATTGATAAATGTATACATTTTTGTTTTTGTTAGTATTCCATCATGGAACCTAAGAGGAAAGTTATTTTTAAAAATGAAAAGATCACTGCCAAAAAATAGTATCTTGGTCTGAGCCAGCGAAAAGAAAACGCTTTTTAAGGAACTGCATCTTTTCCCATGATCGATTTAGTATTTGATGTCATGCACACCAAAATAAACTGAGGAGAAAATGAACACAATAGTTTAACTATGTAGGTCTAGTGGTTCAGACCAAAAAAGGTGTTCTCATGTTGTTCCTCAATAAAAGCTAAAAGTGCATGAAGACATGAAGGTGCTGAATTTTCCAAATGGAAAGTCAAGACCCACAAAAGGGATTTGCCTCAGTTTGTCCTCACGGGTCACGGCAGAAAACACAGCTTTTGTTTATTTGAAGTGTCACAGGAACATTCCTCACGTAGTCACCGGGTCACAGTGCAAAAACTTGTTAGGAGGGAAGACTAAAAGGGGGCTACGCGGCAACGACCATGACTGCAGAGACAGAGTCATCTCTGAGCAGCAGATGTCAGAGCCCGGGCAGAAGGCAGTCACAGGTCACGTACCGTCCCGTCCTGACCGAGAGGTTTTGACCCAGGAACCTGAGGAGGTGAGGTGGCCCGTGTTCCCAGAGGCAGGCATGAGCCCAGTCCTCAGCTGTCTTTGCCAGGGTTTCATCCCACACCTAAAACACACACACACAGACGGAGGGAGAAGTGGTGGGAAGGAGAACCTTCATTACATAACTTTATGGAAAATATCAACAGTAGATCACAGCTGGCAGGGAGGTGTGACATCAGGGAGTTCCTATTACTGTTACAGGTGTCAGCGGCCATCCAACATAACTAATACAATACTTGGGTCCTGTGTATTTTTACATATACATCTGGAAACAACTAGAGTAGAGAATAATCAAACACAGTCCTGACAGTTTAATACGTTTCATCAGTGACAAAGATGCTGTGAATAAACTCTGATTGGAATTTGATAGTTTTTCTGCTCTAATTGAAATTGACTGATAGAGAATAAACCTTTAAGAGTACGCTGGTGTACTTTAGTATTTCTTCCAAGCCCTACAATACACACAGGAGTACTCTATGTACTCCTGGTACCACACATGACCCCCTGTCCCTGTTGAAGTCACTACTCTGGTGGTCTACTGCTGGAGTCAGTGCAATCTGCTGAACAGCTGAAGTTGCCGACACAACCTTGAAGACATTTGTCACTCCGCTTTCTTTTAATAATCTAGGCATCATCACAGTGAATATTATACTTTATACAAATTGACCACGGTTGATCATAACTCCAAGTATTCAGGATGTTGCATCGATTACAATGAAAAATGAATGAAAACCTCCCCTTACCATGTACTCCATATTGGATGCAGGGGGAAACACTTTCCCTCTCACTTTGTTGTGGTAATCTAGAATGGCAAGCATGTCATTCTGACTAATGTAACGCTTCCTCCTGCTCCTGGAGACGGTCGCTGCGTCTGTTCCATTGCTGCGCGCTGCACCAAAGCTGCTGAAAGTGTCGCCTGCCAAGGACGAGGACGCAGAAGCAATAGTCGTTGCCAGCGCACTTGCTCCGCAAGATATGCACAGAAACACTAGGTCTATGAGAAAGAGTTGAGGCTTCATTTTTTCCTAAAGAAAGCTGCAGACACGAACCCCCCGCGTCCTGGATTGCACTGTAAAGACACAGAGGACACAGATTTGAAGTTGCAGCTGTGGTGCGCGGCGAAATACCGGTGGAATTCCTGAGCAAAAAAACTGCTCCATACCTTTTTTTTTTTTTTTTTTTTTTTTTGCTGCTGCCTGCGTTATCAATCAGCTCCAAGACTCTGGTAACGGATGTGGATAAAAGATGGGAGGGCAGTCTGTCTCTCTGTCTGTCTGACTGTCTGAGTGACTGTCCGTCTGTCTAGCTGCAAGAGAGGAGTTTTTGAGCTTTGCACACTTGGTGAAGGCTCCGGGAGAGAGTTTATATACTGCAGAGGACGATGTAGGAAGTGCACGGAGGTAGACCCAAGGCCCCTCCTCGTCCTCCACCTGAAACGCAGCATCATTTGGAAACGTGGTGTTTGGTTTCTCCAAAACCCAATCCCAGGTGGATCCTGACTAATTTCACCGAGACATCTGCTTTGGGTTTGTGCAGCTGCACCGAGGAGGATTGTGAATATTAGTTATTAATGTTTTTGTTTTTTTTAAAGAAAAATATAATTATGATGCAACTGCCCTTCAGACATGGATCCACAGCATAAATCAGACAATCCCAAATGTTTAATAAACTTTAGGTATTGTGTGCATCTCCTTGTATGGGTCATAAAATTCATAGCACAGATCTGTGATCAGGCTTTCTCATAAACCCAGTGGTGGGAGTGAAGCATCCTGTTGTGTGAGTAAAACCAGTGTGAGATCTGGGTTCATGTGTCCTTTTTTGTCGTATTCATTATACTGTAAATATTACACTTGTTCAGTGTGTGGCTCCAGCTGTGTGGTTCGCCCGGCAGATGTTGGAGCCAAAGAGGAGGGAGAAAAAAGATCCTTCTGCAGGTCATAATTTTCATTGGCAGCTGGTGAACAAATTAAAGCAACGTGACGCAGGAACAATTTTCCTCCTTTTTTTTCTTCTTCTAACTCTGTCTTTCTCCTCCTCCTCCTCTCCTGTTGCAGATGACTGGTGCTTTCCCAAACGTCTTCTTGGAAGTGATGGACTTTTCAGGTGCTGGAACCTGGTGGAAGGGATATATCACTCAAGAGTGGCACACAGCGAAGATTTTCTCCTCCGTTTCACACATGTCAGCCCTGACTCTTCTCTACAGTATACTGCAGTATAGTGAAGATTTCACTGGGATGGAAAGTTGACAGAGTGAGCGGTTAAATCACGACAGAGGAGCTGAGTATTTCTACTTCCCGGGTCCGATCCAATATTTTACAAATGCCAGGAAACAAAGGAAAAATGTCTTTTCCTGTAAAAGGTAGTGGTCTTTAGGAAAAATTATACAAAAGTATTGTCTCGCAGTAGTTTTGAAAAGGTTACTGAGAGTGTACAGCTGTGTTCCTGTGTGGAGACCTGTTTTTTCTTTTCTTTTCTTTTTTCCAGGGACATTATATATCATACATTCTATACAGTTATGTTAAATACGTTTTAAACTATCATATAGTATTCAATTAAGTAAACTTCAACTGGCTCCAAAGCACCCCCTGCAGGGGAGGATGGCGTTATCAATCAGCTCCAAGACTCTGGTAACGGATGTGGATAAAAGATGGGAGGGCAGTCTGTCTCTCTGTCTGTCTGACTGTCTGAGTGACTGTCCGTCTGTCTAGCTGCAAGAGAGGAGTTTTTGAGCTTTGCACACTTGGTGAAGGCTCCGGGAGAGAGTTTATATACTGCAGAGGACGATGTAGGAAGTGCACGGAGGTAGACCCAAGGCCCCTCCTCGTCCTCCACCTGAAACGCAGCATCATTTGGAAACGTGGTGTTTGGTTTCTCCAAAACCCAATCCCAGGTGGATCCTGACTAATTTCACCGAGACATCTGCTTTGGGTTTGTGCAGCTGCACCGAGGAGGATTGTGAATATTAGTTATTAATGTTTTTGTTTTTTTTAAAGAAAAATATAATTATGATGCAACTGCCCTTCAGACATGGATCCACAGCATAAATCAGACAATCCCAAATGTTTAATAAACTTTAGGTATTGTGTGCATCTCCTTGTATGGGTCATAAAATTCATAGCACAGATCTGTGATCAGGCTTTCTCATAAACCCAGTGGTGGGAGTGAAGCATCCTGTTGTGTGAGTAAAACCAGTGTGAGATCTGGGTTCATGTGTCCTTTTTTGTCGTATTCATTATACTGTAAATATTACACTTGTTCAGTGTGTGGCTCCAGCTGTGTGGTTCGCCCGGCAGATGTTGGAGCCAAAGAGGAGGGAGAAAAAAGATCCTTCTGCAGGTCATAATTTTCATTGGCAGCTGGTGAACAAATTAAAGCAACGTGACGCAGGAACAATTTTCCTCCTTTTTTTTCTTCTTCTAACTCTGTCTTTCTCCTCCTCCTCCTCTCCTGTTGCAGATGACTGGTGCTTTCCCAAACGTCTTCTTGGAAGTGATGGACTTTTCAGGTGCTGGAACCTGGTGGAAGGGATATATCACTCAAGAGTGGCACACAGCGAAGATTTTCTCCTCCGTTTCACACATGTCAGCCCTGACTCTTCTCTACAGTATACTGCAGTATAGTGAAGATTTCACTGGGATGGAAAGTTGACAGAGTGAGCGGTTAAATCACGACAGAGGAGCTGAGTATTTCTACTTCCCGGGTCCGATCCAATATTTTACAAATGCCAGGAAACAAAGGAAAAATGTCTTTTCCTGTAAAAGGTAGTGGTCTTTAGGAAAAATTATACAAAAGTATTGTCTCGCAGTAGTTTTGAAAAGGTTACTGAGAGTGTACAGCTGTGTTCCTGTGTGGAGACCTGTTTTTTCTTTTCTTTTCTTTTTTCCAGGGACATTATATATCATACATTCTATACAGTTATGTTAAATACGTTTTAAACTATCATATAGTATTCAATTAAGTAAACTTCAACTGGCTCCAAAGCACCCCCTGCAGGGGAGGATGGGAGTGTTCACGGAGGATTCCTTTAATTTAACTTAAATCCTGGATTAAAATAAGGAGATGAGAAAAAAAATCATGCATTTATTTAATTTATTATCTATCTGACTTTATACCAAACAGTTGATATGTATCTTAAACTATTTTCAATATGGCTTGATTTTTTATTTCCACTTCATACCTATTATGAGAGCGGACCGTTACATCTGCCCAGTGCTTCGTCTCATCCTTTCATCTGGTATCAATAGTCAGACCACACCGCCGCCAACTCTGCCCATCCGGGCCAAAGATTCAATAGATCAGCACAGAGTGCTGAGGTTTTTGCTGATTTTATTATCCATATCATCAGATTAGTTTACCATACACCTGGTTCACTGCATTTTACGCCGTCTTCATGCTTACTTGACTGCAGGCATAAGCCAAGACCAAAACCAGCAGTCAGCCTTCCAGGACTGAATAGAAAACTGTACTTGTACACATTTACCACACACACACACACACAGTGTTTCTTCACATGCAGTCTTCACAAGCCCCCAGATAGTATTCACTCAGTCTCAGAGTGTTGGTTCTTGTTTGCACAGTGAACCCAGTGACTTCCAAAGCATTATTATCATATTATCAGAGGGGTAATTTAGGGCATTATTTGGGGCACATGCTGCTTTGAGAGGCCCACAGTCTGTTTTGGAATGCCGTTTTTGCTCAGACAGAGCATTTATTTACCTACAATATGTTGTTTCAATTTTTCCCCGTGCTTCTCCCCCTCTCTGGAGGCCTCTCAGAGACCAGTGTCGATGCCAGTACGAGAATGAGGTGCAGTAGTGAGCGAGAACAGAAAGTCAGAAAGAAGAACAGCTCATGGACAGACTCGACAAGTGTTGCACCAGTACAGTAAATTTGAAGCAAACTCTCCTGAGGGAAAGATGTTGAGTGAATTTATTACACGATTACATGGTTTGGAGAGGTGACGAACAGCATGTGCTGTAACAAATTCAATGTTCAAAGCAAACATTTTGTTTTTGTTTTCAGGGAAAGTTGGAACAAATAAATGCTATCAGACTGTTTTGACCTATGTCTGGAGCGTGGAGTTCTGACCTGGACAATTCAATAAGTAGGTAATAAAAGCATGTGAAGGATGACTTCTCATCTGTCTGCTCTCCCAGCAATCAAAGTGAATGCTGTAACCTCCATTTCAGCTGCATGTGCACTCCACCCAAGGCTATTGTTACTGCTCTGGCTGACTGTGCTGTGCATGTGAAAGTCACTAAGATATCATCAGCACATGGTTGGATGGATAAAAAAAGACCTGAAATGTGAATTGAAAAACCAATGCAGTTCGAAAGACGAAACCAATGCAAGCTGCGGGCCATGTCGTTCAGAGGGTTGCGGTGATCCTTTGTTTTCTTCGTTAGAGTGAGACGAAAAGCATGGTGTCTGAAGAGCACACATTCAACCTTTCCTGCTCGAAGGAAACGGTTATGGAGGTGAAAGAAGCTAAGGATACGTAGCACACTCTTCACTGTGAGTAAGACAAAAAGGAAGAAGAAAAAAAGAGACACTTTTGGCTGATCTCTTTTTTGAGGTAGCACCAGCATATCATCCACAGATGTGATTTAGCACAGGTTGTTACACTGGATGCCCTCACTCAATACAAACCTCATAATTTTTTCCGGGCTCTGCTCCAGTACTGAGAGGGCACAGACTGTGGTCTTCCATGGCGGCTAAGTTATATTAACAAATTGAGGCTGTCTTGCCCAGCAACTAACTGAGTATGTGGGCAAAGCATGAAAATATACTCACCTGTTCATCAGAGGAAAAACAAACTCTGGTACATACTCTGACCATGCACTGGTACATGCTGGTAATCAGGTGTAACAACAACAGGGGAAGTTGACACACTTTTGCAAGAATGTGTCCCACTGCAAACTGTAACAGCTGTAACAGACATGGTCCAATCAGATTGATAGGGGAGAGCCAATCAGAGCTATTAGGTTTGACTGCCTTAAGGTTGGATCTCTTCTATGTACAAAGAGATCCAACCTTAAGGCAGTATAAGGTCAAGGGCAGGAATACTTCGTGACATGGGATGACTGTACTGTACACAGACCCACTTTACTTTCAATGTAAAGGTAATATTTTTATATATAAATTTGGATTTTAAAACATGATTAAGTCAAAGGACAAACAAAATGGGATGTCACTGTACCCAACTCTACAGCATTATATCATTTTCTCAGTCTGTTTGTCTGTTTTATTTTTTTCCCAGCGATAATCTTTAACTGGGTGAGCCAAACAAATACATAACTTATCGAAACTTGCCTTACTCCATAGTGCCACACAGAAATTTCCAGTTTCATGCTGTGGTTAAATAAGCCAACTCCTAGCAGCTTATCAGTCTTTTCACTTTTGGCCCAAACAGCCATGTCATTTTTTATTTGTCACACTATTGTTTTGGTCTGCCATGTCAAGTGTAAATAATGTGATGATATGGTGTTTGATGAATAGGTATGTTTATTTTTTCAAAACATATTACACTCATTACACACTTTTTTGTTGTTGTTTTTTTAAAGATGCTTTTCATGGGGTAACTGGAACACGGGGCCTGGAAAGTCGTGATGTCATAGGTTGGTTTGTACTGGCTGGGGGACAAAATGAAAAAGTGACATTTAAAGAGTGGTTTACATTGGTGAGCGGCCCAGTCTCTTACTTCAAGCTGTCTAGGCTGCTTCAATCCACCAGCAGCAGCAAACATTCTATCGGCGGAATATACTGTTAAACAGCAAACTCATATGTTTCACACAGTCTTCAGACCGAACAATTGGGTAAAGATTTGCTGAGGGTGAGAAAACTTCAACTCACTGTCCTCATCAAGAGTTCAGCCTGGGTTACTGCTCCTCTCGGATCCTAACAGCAATAAACTCGGCAATTAAGTCAATAAATACCAGGACTCCTGATCAAAGAGCGACTCATGTTTGGTTAAGATTTAATTCAATCAGGAATTCCTTCAGTGTTTAGACGGTGAAGACACCACGGTTCTAGTGTGACAACGCTGAATCTTTTTTTCCCCCCCCAGAAACTAAACAATGGTGGCTACAACAGCTGCTACTGTAACTACAGTGCTTATAGCTGAAATATAACCCTCAGTCAAACAGCCTCCATAATGAAGAGCGCCCTCTCCAAACACAACTGCGTGTTTGGTCTGGTTGTCGTCTAGAGACAAGCCTGGTTGTTGTTTGACAGCTCAAAGGAATCTTAGATTACTGCATCCAACCTTGGTAACAAGATGGGAAAGGACTAGTAAAGGCTAATGAGGATGTGAAACGACTTTGGAGTCATTGACAGTGAGTTTAGGATTCTTTAGCATCTACAGTGCAGTTTTACAGCAGATAAAGTGGTGAAATCCCTAGATTGATGATGAAGAATGTCAGAAAATATACAGAAGAGACAACAACAACAAAAAAATCAACCTTTTGTTGCAACATCAGCTCAATGCAAAAGCCCTGTAAAGTGCTTTAAACAGTGCTTTACAAACATGTCAATAAAACATAAAAGTCCTGTTCAGAGTGTGGGAAAAACCTGAAGGATTACTCGAGGGGGAGAATTTTTCTACAGGAATAAGTCACTGGGCTTGTGTATCTATTTTTGACATGTTACATTCCTTTGCCCCCAGATATTCTCACCCATCTATAAGACATTTACAACCATCTTTGATGCTCGGGCCTTGTAAGACTGGACAGAGACGGACTGTGGTCACACACAGACATTTCTCAAGAGGTTCAGATGTCAGCTGAGAGAGACAGGCAAACATGAAAAACCCAGCAGGGCCTAAAGTTAGAGCCGAGACGTTTTATGATGTATCTTCATGACAGCAGGTAACAAAAACTATCACCTCCGACTCAGGAGCGAGCTGCCAAAACCAAAACAACCTTTGCTGAGTCTCCTTAAAAGCCATACATTTTTTATTACCAGGGATTATAAATCATTAAAATGGGCCGAGGCAGTCATTTGAAGCCTGTTTGTGAAATGGCTAATATGGTAAATGAACTCCAAGGGCTTTGGAAGTCAACAGAGACAGATTGTTCTATTAAAATATTGCATTAGCATCTGCATTTTTAGCTCTGAAGCTAATAATCTCAACGACAACATGCTACATAAAGCAGACCCTCAGTTTTCTGCAAACCTTTCTGTACTCCTTATGTTGGGCATTTATTTCCACCACCAACATTGGAGGCCACAGCAGGTTGCGTAATGATTTAAGCTCCTGCGAAGGGCTTGCTGCACCAGCCGGTGCAGTTACCAAGTTCTTTCAGCACCAGCTGACACAGTAAAGTCAACATCATTTTTGTCTTTACCAAAGTTTGGACTTCTCTCATGGCCAAGATTGGGTGTGAGAGTAAAAATTGACAAAAATACAGAGATGATGGATGAGCAGGTCAAGGTGAGAGTTAGAAAACAGACAAAAGCTTGCTCTTCTGTGGAACTGTACACCTCCAACAATTTTTTTTTAATCTTTGCTTAATGTGATACATGTCCACAGCCATTTATTACCTTAATTTTACAAATTTTGTTTTAAAATCAAAATTTAGCCTGTTTGGATCAGCTTCCAGCTGAAAGTCTGTCAGGCTGGCTGTTCAGGCTGTGGCCACGTCGGCCTGGAGGCAGTCTAGACGCATGAAGGACGATCAGCAGGGCTCTGGCACACAGAGATGGTGTGGTCGAAGCTGTCGTAGGCGAAGCAGAGCTTCAGACAGAAAAAAAAAACATGTCTGGACTATTCCGACCCTGTGACAACGTTACAAATGATTAGAGATAAGTGAACGTATCTGGCGTGAAATATATAATGAAATATTGTTTTTAAACAATCATGTGCTGCCCTACATGATAGCTTACATAAATATAATCAACTTCACCCTTAATTTGAATAAATTAACAGGAATTTCCAACACCTATTTTTAACATAGCTGAAGAAAAAAAAAAACCTAAGATCCCATATGAGCAGCTTATGGATTTATCATTTCCCTTTTTTTTTTGGCTGAAGGCAAAGCTCAGAGCTAAAACCTGCTCCACTTGAGTGTGGCGGAGACATCGAGGCTACCGTACCATCCACCGCTCGAGAGTATGCTAATTAATACGCCTTTCCAGATTATTTACCCTGTGAGATTATCTTTGTTAAAACTGTAATACTCATTTAAACCCATGAGCTGTGTTATACAGTACAATAACACACACACACACACACACAAAACAGTGTTAGACGTTTGTTCAAATCAGACACTACTGTTAGAAAAGTCTTGTGAGGTCTGTCTGTTCCCTGGTCCAGCTGTCTGCTCTGTGGTGCAATCAGTGTCATCACACTCAGCTGTTGTATTCGTCATTAGTCTCACTCGTATCACCTGGTTCCCTTTGTATATATACTGCTCTCCCTCACTCCGTCCTGGTTGGATCATTGTGCTGTTGTGTTCTGTGTGTGCGCGCGCGTGTTAGTAGTTGGTCATGTTTCAAAGAAGGCCATGCCTTGTAGTATATGTTTTGCTGCAGTCCATGCCTGGTAGTTTTTGCCTCGTCCTGTTTTGTTAATTCCTACTTTGTTATTAAACCTGCTACATCTGAAGAAAGTCTCCCTGGTATTGGATTTAGGTCCTGCCTGCTTCCACGCTGTCCACATTTAACAGTCCTGGTCATATTGTTAGATTTTTCTTTTTAATCTGTGTAACTGTAGGTTGGATTTTATTTTCTCAAACGTTGTAAGTTAATAAGACATGAAACCCCGAACTGGGGTGTATTCCAGGTCAGTCATGTTTCAAAATGTTGCAATATGGAGTGTTAGAAATAAATGTGTTTGGATTAGAGGATGACAGAAATCTGGAAGTCTCAACGCAGCTCAGAGGGTTGTGTACTGGAAATCACCAAGTCTCTCAGCCTCTTACATTTGATTTGTGGGTATTATTGTATTACAAGGGGGTGCGTTTGATATTGGTTTAATGACGTCAAATGAATAATCTTGAGTCAGTACCAAGCAGGTTTCTGACCCAGGCCATGTTTGTGATGACGTCAGTGTTTGTGTTGGTTCAACTTTTATCAGGAAAGCCTGAACTTTCATGTGATGTGTTCCATGGAAGTGAAGGAGTTTGGGTTCCGATAAAGCCAACTCTCTGTGGACTTCTGGGAGTCCCCCATTTTGGCCTCTAATCGTCGTCATCTTTGTTGTGCCATGTTCTCCCATGTGCCCTTGATAGTGTGATACACTGTGACTCATGCTGTGTTGAATATTTCCAAATTACCAGTGCCAGAAATCTCTTGTTTGAGGTCAAGGCCGGAGCACAGCCCAGATCTTTCTTTTTGTGTGTACTTGTGAAGTGATAAAAGATTAAAGATGGGAGATGTTTGGGACTTTAGACCAGATATTTTCCATTCACACACTCTGTTTTGGTACAAACCAGTTGACCTAGAAGACTACATGAACCCACGGCGGCAGGTGGCATCCGTCTTAAGAATTTATGGCAGGGCTCTTCTGGTTCAGTGCAAACAAACCAAGTTTTATGGAGTGCAAATAGAGAAAGGTTGATGCCTGTAGTCTGATTGTACTTGAAGAGTTGGAGAAATAATTCACACATTTTTTCTTTTTAATATCACATAACATTTGCACTTTTTTCTTTTGCATATTGCAATGATACCAATGATATTTTATTACCTTACATAACAAAGGTCATTTCTTTTCTGTGAAACAGGGGGCGCTCCATTCAGGCCTATAGTTGTGAAATACAAATGTATATATAATTGAAGAAATACTTCCAGTTTGCCATTTTTTCAGGGGTCACGACATCAGACGTCTGCATAGTGAGGATCATGCTGACCCTAATTTTTGACATTTTAATCTTAGGAAGTCCTGCTTGTTGACTTATTTATGGTTTTGGAAGGCAAGATGGACTGTGAAAAAAACCTTGACTCACATGTTATTGATATATTATTTCAGGTTTTAATAATTAATGTTGTTGTTCTTATCATGTTTGGAGTTCTCTTTTAAAAGAACACATTCTGCCTGGTCAAAAGTATTCTGCAACTGGAATAAATCAATTATTTCCTGATTAGATTAGGGATAAGATGAGGTATTTTCATCTCCAACTCTCAAGGAAAACCAATGTCATTACGACTGAGCACAGTCTCATAACAGTGTAAAATTCATGTATGTACTGTATTCATACATGTACTGTAAGACGTTTTTCTTTGTTTATGTGAATGGATCTCCAATCTCTTCACCAAATCATCCCTTGAGTCCAATAAATCTGCACATAGTTTTGGTTCTTTTCGTAGACAAAAAAGGAAACCACCAAACTTTAGCTGTTTTGTATTTTTATTGTCTCCTTTTTGTCACTGCGTTAGACCTTCAACACAGATAATTGGTTTAGGATGTAGAGGAAGAGTTTATGGTTATTTTCCGCCGGATGATCACATTTTCTGATGTTCCTGTCCAGCGGACTTGAGGACCAGGATCACCCACCATGATAATCCTAAAATGCACTTAAAATTGTGTCAATTCTTTCTGAGCAAAATGAAGCTAATGAAAAAACGGGTTGGGAAATTCGGGGGGAAGAATAATAGGAGGGGTCCAGAAACCGGGAGCACTGTTTTTTTTTTCTTGACCCAATCCATTATGAACTTTGGACAGGATTTTTTGTTTTAACATCGTGGCTTCTGTGGCGTGGATTTGGGCCACGGGCTGTAGGTCAGAACGATGGACTCATCCAAATACATTTTCCTTATCCTGTATTTAATTAACCTTAAAAACACTGTGAACAAAGTGAACTGGTTCCAGTAAAGGACCATTTATTGAAGTTATTGTAAATATATAATGGATTCAAATCTAGTTCTTGGATGCTAACAAAAATGGCCATTAGCTCTGTTCTTCAGACAGAGAAGTCATTTTGTTGAAATCCACAATATCCACACTAATTAGAGCACAGTGAAAGGCTAAAGTGACTCACCTAACCACTCTTCACAGTTGTGGTGAAATTAAACACTTTTCAGTAAGAACAATATGTTCGACCTTGCCGCAAACAGGCGGCAACCATTAAGGACCATGTCAGGTTCCGCTCCCGTTGGCCAAGCGCTGAAATCTGAGGCAGCGCTGTAGGCAAAAAAATAACTAGAATGAAGTCTGGAAAAAAATATAACCTGGTCTGATATATCTGGATTTATGCTAAGGTACACAAATGGTCAGAATTTGGAATGAGCAACCTGAAGCTATTGTTAAAGCCTGTGTCATGTCAACAGTCCAGGTCTAGAGGTGTTGGCAGTAATATTTTTTAAATATTATTATTATTTCAAAATAAGAGCAAATCTAAACACTTTCTATGGTTTTATTTCCCCGGGGTTTTTATTCAGTTGTCTGCTCTAACAGAGGTGTAACCTGCAATGGCCTTAAAGATTCATCTGATATGAAACCAGCAGAATACCTTTGGGATGTAAAACAAAAGCAAGTTAGCCATACAGCTCTAGAAGTGTATATACCACGGCTATCTCAGTCCGCACTGAACTAAAGAATTTGGACCATGAAACATAGCCAACCAAAATGTCTCCCTTGCCAGAAAACTATCAGCCAGACTGTGATGATTTCAGCAATTAATCAGACATTTGAACCCCTGTCCAACTTCAAATTGCAGCGTGAGTGCAGATTTTTGACCCAATTGTGAAATGAGTGGCATGTGGTGCTGCTGTACGGCATACTGTTGGGATAATAGTAAAGTTTATTTATCAAGAGGAAGCCAAACATCCATGTATACACCCCATCACTTTATATATATATATATATATATATATATATATATGTTTTGTGGATGAGCCATAGGTGACTTCTGTCACTTGGGGAGTGAGAAAAACACAACACCAGAAATATGTTTCAGAGTGTCTATTGTTTCAGACATCTATAGTTTGTAGTGTAACAAATTAAAGATTTATGGAGCACTCAAAGTCTGTCTTCTCAAAGCTCTGCTGCTTGTTGTGACAGAAATTGCTTGTTATCAACCAGGAAATTTGTCTGGGGCTCACAAGGTCCAGGACTGGTCTGCCCTGGGCCAAAACAAATCCAACCCACTGCTGGATTTCTGCTGTGGTTTGTTCAGTCGTCAGTATGTACAGTTTCATCTCGGCATCCTTGAGCCCTGCTTACTGTTGGATGTCAAAGTGCTGTTGCAATTCATCCAGAATTGAGGTGGCAGGAGAACTGTTCAGCTTTACCAATAGCTGCACGTGGATGCAATTAGTACAAGGTCAGTTTGCCTGTAAGCAGATGAGCATCATCGGGCTGAAACTGATGACAATAAAAGGCTGGAATAAACAGAGACAACTGAAAACACATGTTGAGGTCTGTGTAATCACTGGATTAATGAGAGGGAAACCAAGGAATCAGCTGTGCGTGGTATTGAAGTGTGAATGTATTTTACGGAATCGTTCAATCTGTCAGTATTTTTTAAAGAAGATATTTACCTCACTAAGGCCCACAAAAAATAAACTGTTTATTTATTTGCCTGTTTAGAATCTTGGAGTATGTTGTTTTTCAAAAAAGATTTTGATGATGTTTAAGTGACATAGCCCAATCGAATTTCAGAACTCACCAAATAAAATTACCATGTGTTTTTGTGAATATGTCTGGCAAATATCTGGGTCATGAGCTATTGTCATTGTTATGTAGGTAACTCTGAAGATCATGTTTGACTGTTCTGCTGTTTGTCCTGCTCATTAGTATGGTGGACTCTTCTCTGCTCTGCTCTGTGCCCATATATACATGACTGGAAAAGTGCCTCAGTTGACCTGCCTCTGCCTAAACATGCTTCATCTCTGGGCCAGCTGGGGAAAACTCCATATATTTGGCTGGGCCACAAATGCTCAACTTGACCTAACTTTAAGTTCAAATGAAATGTAGATGATGAATGTAGGCTGAATTCCTCTATAATTTAAGTAAAAAGAAATGAAAAAGCATTACAGACCGTCCTCCTGAGGAGAAGGTCAGCATCAGTGTAGTTTCAAAACAGTGTCTCAGAACTTCTGTTTAATTTCAACTGTCAAAGACCGCAATGTAGGCGTGATGGCCAGAAGGGCAGCACTTTAAATGAGAAACATACTGTAATTTATTTTGATGAATTAGACTAAAGCTAAGTCAAAAAAGGGGCAAACAAAAGAATAAGGGCAAAGATAAATACAGCTCATTCCCTGCAGAGAATGCAGTTGTTATTCCTTGTGACACAATTATTGTTTATGCTTAATGCTTTGGAGACTTTTTGACATTCATGTCACAAAGTTTTGTTCCGTCAACATGGTAAAAGTGTTCACAAAGATTTATTTTGAGAATTAGTTCTTAAAACAGTCTTTTGCAAAGAAGGTTTAAGCTAAGCTTCTTTTAACATTCTTCCACATTTCTTCTTCTTTGGTCTAACTGTGAACTGATTTTCTTGAGATGTATTACTGACACCTATTGGTTCTTTTCTCAGGTCAACTGTTTGATGGGTCGCATGGTGGAAGGAGTGGTTAGCACTCTTGGCTAACACCAAAAAGAAGATTTTGGCGGTTCATTGCTGAATCCCTAATTTTCTTTTCCCCCCTTTGTGAACTCTGTTTTCCTTTTAAAAATCCAAAACCTGCAGTTTAGGCTTAGTGTAGGTGTGTAAGTTGGGGCAAATATTTTCTTCATACACATTATTGTCTATTTAGGTCCAATTGTCTTGTGTTGACTATCAATTCACCGCATTATCTTTGTCTATTGTTAGTATTTAAACACCATGGTTCAGCTGAGAGGCTTCTGAGGTATTTCTCACACTGCACCATTGTAATGACAAACCTTTCCTTGCCCTCTGACCCACAGTCCCCAGACACACAGTAGCAGAGTGATTCCAGATGGAGTACGTCTGTAGTAGGAAATGTGTTTCTGTTCAAACGTCATCACCACTGTCAATCACATTCCAAGATTGACCAATAGCAGTAAAACCACGGACAGTAGACGTGACGAACATGACGGACATTGTTTGGCATTGTTTAACAGCATGTGCGCTTGCAGACAATAACGTACATCTCAATAAAACAGAACCAGGTGCTAGAGTTAAAGAACTTTATTTTTCTCTTCTCCTGCCTCAAAGCCATTGTTGTCAACATGCAACACAGAGGACTGATGGTTATCAAGTTGCTTCTCACTCTGAAACATTAATGGCGAACCTGAAATGCAGTGTTTGCACTTCCCTTAAAACCCAGTGCAACAAGTGTGTACAGTATATGCTAATGATCTGAGCTAACCCAAGGATAAGAAAAACAGGTGTTCTCTAATCACATGGCAGGATACACTCCAGCTGCCAAAACTGTGGACGGGAGGAAAACGGAGGTGGTTTTGTGACCTTTGGTGAAAAGAATTACAGTATAACAAAAATGTTTGAGTGAAAAAGTCTGGAGCAGTAAATTTATGATCGTATGTTGATGTGAATTTCTAACCAGGACACATACTGTTTTACTGTATCAGGACATTGATGTTTTTGCAGTTGCCTGCATGAACAGTGAGTGATTTGAGTGATTTTTCGTCAGGTGTACTGTTGTTGGTCTGAAAACTATCATTTAAAACCATCCTTCATGTGTATCTTTCTTTAATTCCTGTGAGTAGTCTGTTTAACCTAACAGGAGGTTTCACACCAAGCAAGTAAATTAGAATAAAACTAAAATCCAAACAACAATAAAAAATAAAAAATATTATTTTGTGGTTTTCTATTGTAAAATATGGACTGTGAAAGTAAACTTTAAAAAAAAAACATTGATTTATTGAACTAATCTTCTGAATCAAATTCTTTGAGGGAATGTCAACTTCCAGAACATCTCATTCTCCCGATCTGTCACTCAGTAACAAAGTTTTATGTCCTGCAATGAGCCTTTTTCCAAAGTGTCTCTTTGCTACCAGTGTTTTTTTTTTTTTTAACTCTTGCTTCTCATATTAGTCGATCCTATAAATGTGGTGTAAAATCTGGAACATGTAGCCACCACAGAATGTAAACACAGACCAACTGTACATAAATATCTTGGTTCAGCATTCAGCTGCATCCAAGTGGCATCTAAGTGGGAATCCGCAGGCTGCCGCGTTTTGTTTTAACTGGAAGACTTTGAGCTCCAGATTTGTCTCAAATCCCCTCCAGCTGGACACAGAGACAGTCTGTTCACCAGGCATCACCAGTGTGAAATGGATTATTCAATAAAGATTTCTCTGCTTTACATATGTTCCCTATCCAGATCCTTTCATTCCTACAATTTGGAAAAGTCAAATTCTTCAATAAAGTGTTTTGGAGAATGTGTTTGGTTTTTGAGTTTCCATCTTCTACAGATTTGTAACTTTTATTTGACTCTGAGTTGCTCATTCCAGGACTTCCAGCGAGTTTTAGTGTGTGTAACATATTCATCATATGGAGTGAAGAAAAATGAGACGACCAGCCAATACAAGTAAAGTCACTCATCCTGCCAGAAGACGAGGGACTCGGTCTGCTCGTCTTCCATCACTGGCTTTTATTGAGCTGTCATGAAGCACAAAAAAAAAAAATTGTAAAACTTCTGTTAACCCAGGAACTTCCAGGCTGCTGCTTCTACCACAGACATAAGTACTAACTTTTCTATCTTTTTTTTATCTCATATTTCCACTGGGGTCATGTTGTTTTGACATTGTATCTGCAGGTTTTCTATATTTAGACAAACAGATGTTTTGGGGGTTTACCTTGACACGTTTCCGTGGTGATTTCATGTCTTCCTCATAAGTGCCACTTATGTCCCTATCAGCAGTGTTTACAAAGTCATCACCCACTAGTCGTCCTGCCAACTTTTACAAGACAACTATACCTCCGGCTGCCTGGTCACTCCAGCAGGACGGCACTTTAGCAAAAATGCCTGGTCATCCTGGTTCATCATCCATTTTGCAGACTTTCTTTATAGCCTTCTGTATCCTGTGCTGGTGTTTATGGTTTTCTGTTTTAATGACACTGGCTTTGTCCCAGTCCACCATGTGATTTTGTCTTCTTCAGTGGTCAGATATGACAGATTCTTCTTCTGCCCTTTCTTTTATGCATTGTTGATCATCAAGAGATAGCAGTCTGAGGAAGATGGGATCAATCCAGACCTTTGACCCTGCCCTCAAATTACTCACATTCACCTTAAAGTGAACAAGACTTTAAAGCACATTAACATACACCTATAAATTAATGGATCAATAAAATCATGTAGTGAAATACATTTGTATGAGGTTATGTTTTATTATGTAGGGATTTTACTTTTCATCATATACAAGGAATTTTATAACTTGATTTGCAGTTCGGACAAATATCGGAAGCTGCTGTGTGGCACATGCAGATTGTTTGCTCCATACATTACATTCTAGTTCATCCACCTTACATTTCTATCATTCAGAAAGCCAGACAGACAGAAAGCCCAACACACTTATGGTGCTGACAAGATTCCCAGCAACAACTCGTTTTTGTACAATGTGTCAGCTATGAGCGTCAGAAAGATGTTGTGTTCTTTGGCCAAGGCTGAGTAACTCTCCCCCCTTGTGTCCAGCTGTTGTGCTTTGCTAAGCTAACCACCCTTTTAGTCACTGTACATGAGATTGAATTCAGTCTGCCAAGAATAAGATCACCTAACAACACTGCAACTACAACACACCCTTCCACGGTCTTTGTTGGTCCATCTCCTTACCAGCATGTGCAGTGTCAGTGAAGTGACCCATGTCATCAAGACCAGGCTAAGGAAACACATTCCTGGAAGCCAACCATATGTGGAGGAAAAGCAGTGGGTGGTAATGACGTAAAACACATTCACAGAACATACTATTAAGACCCCCAAAAAGAACATTCCCTTCTCCTCTGTTTTCCCTCTTATCCCGGCCTCGTAGGCCAGACGTATCATTGGATATTTTATTTGTCAAAGTCTTTAAATGTCAGAGAAATAAGGTTTAAACACATGTGGATCATTAAAGCTGCAGATTCTACATCGGCTTTGTCCAGTGTTGTAATTGCCGGCATCTGTTTTGGGGGAAATGGTTGAGGGAAACTAAACAGGATGAATGTTAAGGGTGTGAAATGATGCTAACCTCATCCCATTGTCACATTTCTTTCCAATGCACTACATTACACAGCTTCACTGTTCCACAAGACTAATGCCGAACATAATCCTCGTAGTGACTATGTCATTTTTCATGTCACCTCTCGTGAGAAGTGTTTGGAAGAAGGGCCGTTGTTTCCGTCTACACATGCATGTTTACAACAACAGCTGCCTCGCACCGTCCGGGTGAGAGATTGGACTCTTAGCGAGTCCAGTCGGGGCTGGTTCCCATCCTAAATCTCAGTGATTTCCCTGGTGTAACCCTGTCAGTGTTGTTACAAAAGCAGTCATTAGAGAGATGACGTGGACTGGCACTCGAGCTGGTGTAGTAAAATACACACACTCGCTTGCACAGAGTGGGTACGGGAAAGCACTCCAGCACAGGTTTAAAAATAAGAGTTCACCAAAGATTGGAAGTCAGAGAGACTAAAAGAAATCTGGTGTCCAAATCGCCATATTTATTTCAGTGATGAATGAATTAATGGATTTGTTATAATTCTCTCCATCTGTCTTGTTTCTTTTAAATGTGAAGACTCATTACTCCAAATCCACCTTCGGTAAAAGTAAAACTCTTAAAAACCCACAGGAGAAATGTGATTATTTCTGAGCTTCAACGCCTTTCATTTCTATTTACTTTATACACACTTTGTCACATGACTTGTCAGGAAAAAGCCATTTGCTCAAATACCTGGTACCAGCGGCATGCTTTCTGTTAATAGTCTGTTGCAAATTCATGAATGTTTACAGCCGTGCATTGCAGCCATATTCATAGCATGTATTTTACTATTTGGGAAATGAGGTAATTTGGTAATATGATAGTGGAGTGAAATATTAAATTATCCACTAAAATACATCATTCAACCCATTGTCCAAATGGTTACTCACACTGTAGACCATACAAGGCCAAACACAAGAGCAGTCTAATGACTAAACCCTTTCTGAGATTGTAATCACTTTTAGATCAAAACATTATTTTCAGAACACTTGTTTCACGCAAATCTGTATTATGGAAATGTAATAATTTAACAACAC